>NC_088422.1:5829709-5919709 GCF_034236695.1 Oncorhynchus nerka | reverse complement strand
ACAGAGAGAGAGAGAAAGAGAGACAGAGAGAGCAAAATAGATGGAGGGGTACAAAAACACAGAGACGAGAAGTGAGACAGGTAAAGGAGGAGTTGGAGGGTTGCATTTTGGGGAATGAGGCAGCCCAGCCCTCTGAGGCTTTCAGCAAACAACACACCTGTGGGCACAAACACACCACACCACAACATGCCATGTGAGTGTAAGGGTGAGGTGTGGCTGGGAGGCCGTCCACCTGTCTCAGTCGTACCTTGCAGTGTGTGGTACTGACAGGGATTCCGATATTGGAAGCCAACACAACAGTGAGAGCTGAAGCCAGCTCTATAGTGAATCCGCTGTGAAGAGGACGAGGGAGGGAGGGGGACGGGGACGGGGGGGGAGAGACATCCTCAACCGTCAGTGTTCTGCCTTTTTCACCTCATCACACACGCACACACACGCACACACACACACATAATAAAACCTTTTAAGAGACCTCAGACTAGAACTTCCATGCAGGATAAGGAGGGGGGTTAGGGTTGTATGTGATACAGTAGGGGGGTAGGGTTGTATGTGATACAGTAGGGGGTAGGGTGGGGTTGTATGTGATACAGTGGGGGTTAAGGTTGTATGTGATACAGTAGGGGGGTTAGGGTTGTATGTGATACAGTGGGGGGGGTTAAGGTTGTATGTGATACAGTAGGGGGGGTTAGGGTTGTATGTGATACAGTAGAGGGGGGTTGTATGTGATACAGTAGGGGGGTTAGGGTTGTATGTGATACAGTAGGGGGGTTGTATGTGATACAGTAGGGGGGTAGGGTTGTATGTGATACAGTAGGGGGGTTGTATGTGATACAGTAGAGGGGGTTGTATGTGATACAGTAGAGGGGGTAGGGTTGTATGTGATACAGTAGGGGGTTGTATGTGATACAGTAGAGGGGGTTGTATGTGATACAGTAAGGGGGGGTTAGGGTTGTATGTGATACAGTAGAGGGGGTAGGGTTGTATGTGATACAGTAAGGGGGGGTAGGGTTGTATGTGATACAGTAGGGGGGTTGTATGTGATACAGTAGAGGGGGTTGTATGTGATACAGTAGGGGGTTGTATGTGATACAGTAGAGGGGGTTGTATGTGATACAGTAAGGGGGGTAGCGGGGGTTGTATGTGATACAGTAGGGGGGTTGTATGTGATACAGTAGGGGGGTTAGGGTATTATATGTGATACAGTAGGGGGGTTAGGGTATTATATGTGATACAGTAGGGGGGTTAGGGTATTATATGTGATACAGTAGGGGGGGGGGTTAGGGTATTATATGTGATACAGTAGGGGGGGGGGGGTTAGGGTATTATATGTGATACAGTAGGGGGTTAGGGTATTATATGTGGTAGGGGGGGTTAGGGTATTATATGTGATACAGTAGGGGGCGGGGGGGGGTTAGGGTATTATATGTGATACAGTAGGGGGCGGGGTGGGGGTTAGGGTATTATATGTGATACAGTAGGGGGGGGTGGGGGTTAGGGTATTATATGTGATACAGTAGGGGGCGGGGTGGGGGTTAGGGTATTATATGTGATACAGTAGGGGGCGGGGTGGGGTTAGGGTATTATATGTGATACAGTAGGGGCGGGGTGGGGGTTAGGGTATTATATGTGATACAGTAGGGGGGCGGGGTGGGGGGGGTATATGTGCCAATCAATCGGGGAAGGAGAGTCTTTGGAGACTTCGAGAATCACAGCTCAAACGGCCCTTTATCCCTAGAAGAAAAGCTCTGATGGAAGAGAATGGTGTGAGAGGGGACGGAGAGGGGAAAGAGAGGAGAAGGAGAGGAGGAGGAGAGAGGAAAGAGAAGGAGGAGAGGAGAGGGGAAAGAGAGGAGAAGGAGAGGAGGAGGAGAGGGGAAAGAGAGAAGGAGAGGAGGAGAGGGGAAAGAGAGGAGAAGGAGAGGAGGAGGAGAGAGGAAAGAGAGAAGGAGAGGAGGAGAGGGGAAAGAGAGGAGAAGGAGAGGGGAAGGAGAGGGGAAGGAGAGGAGGAGGAGAGAGAAGGAGAGGAGAGGGGAAGGAGAGGGGAAAGAGAGGAGAAGGAGAGGAGAGGGGAAGGAGAGGGGAAAGAGAGGAGAAGGAGAGAGGAAAGAGAGAAGGAGAGGAGAGGGGAAGGAGAGGGGAAAGAGAGGAGAAGGAGAGGAGGAGGAGAGAGGAAAGAGAAGGAGGAGAGGAGAGAGGGGAAAGAGAGAGGAAGGGAGAGGAGGAGGAGAGGGGAAAGAGAGAAGGAGAGGAGGAGAGGGGAAAGAGAGGAGAAGGAGAGGAGGAGGAGAGAGGAAAGAGAGAAGGAGAGGAGGAGAGGGGAAAGAGAGGAGAAGGAGAGGAGGAGAGAGAGAAGGAGAGGAGAGGGGAAGGAGAGGGGAAAGAGAGGAGAAGGAGAGGAGAGGGGAAGGAGAGGGGAAAGAGAGGAGAAGGAGAGGAGGAGGAGAGAGGAAAGAGAGAAGGAGAGGAGAGGGGAAGGAGAGGGGAAAGAGAGGAGAAGGAGAGGAGGAGGAGAGAGGAAAGAGAGAAGGAGAGGAGGGGAAAGAGAGGAGAAGGAGAGGAGAATGAGAGGGGAAAGAGAGGAGAAGGAGAGGAGGAGGAGAGAGGAAAGAGAGGAGAAGGAGAGGAGGAGGAGAGAGGAAAGAGAGAAGGAGAGGAGGAGGAGAGAGGAAAGAGAGAAGAAAGAGGAGAGAGGAGAGAGGAGGAGGAGAGAGGAAAGAGAGAAGGAGAGGGGAAAGAGGAGAAGGAGAGAGGAAAGAGGAGAAGGAGAGAGGAAAGAGAGGAGGAGGAAAGGGGAAGGAGAGGGTAAGTCATGGAGAAGGGTAGGGAGAAGGAGACGGTAGGGTTCTAAGAGACATTGTTCTAGTGAGGTGGATAGGGTTCTAAGAAGCAGTGTTCTAGTGAGATGGAAAGGGTTAGGAGAGGGGAAAGAGAGGAGAAAGAGAACAGAGAGATAGAGAGAGAGAGAGAAAGAGAAAGAGGAGACAGACACTGCGAGGGAGCGAATGAGGCAGGGAGAGATGGAGCACTCAGGCTCCTGAGTGCTCTCGTTCCTCTCCAGCTCCTTTAGGCAATAACACAAAGGGTTAAATCAGTCCGGCTCCACTCTGCTAGGTGTGCGTTTGAGCTCTGCTGTGCTAGAGCTGCTTCATGTTGCTGGCTGCCTGCCTGTGGGTCAAAGTAACGTTAACATGACGTCCGCTGTGCTTGGCCTGCTTTAGGTTGCTGGGTTAGAAGAGGAAGAGACACACTACAGAGAATTCTGGATGAGATTCCAGTGAGATGGATAGGGTTCTAAGAACAGGATTCTAGTGAGGTGGAAATGGGTTCTAAGAACAGGATTCTAGTGAGGTGGAAATGGGTTCTAAGAAGCAGGATTCTAGTGAGGTGGATAGGGTTCTAAGAAGCAGGGTTCTAGTTAGGGGGATAGGGTTCTAGGAAGCAGGGTTCTAGTGAGGTGGATAGGATTCTATGGGAAATGTTCTAGTGAGATGCATAGGGTTCTAGGAAGCAGGGTTCTAGTGAGGTGGATAGGGTTCTAAGAAGCAGGGAACTAGTGAGGAGGATTGGGTTATAAGAAGCAGGGTTCTAGTGAGGTGGATATGGTTCTAAGAAGCAGGGTTCTAGTGAGGAGGATTGGGTTATAAGAAGCAGGGTTCTAGTGAGGTGGATAGGATTCTAGGGAAAAATGTTCTAGTTAGATGGATAGGGTTCTAGTGAAGTGGATAGGGTTCTAAGAAGCAGTGTTCTAGTTAGGGGGATAGGGTTCTAGTGAGGGGTATAGGGTTCTAAGAAGCAGGGTTCTAGTGAGGGGTGTAGGGTGCAGTCTCAAGGTTCTAAGAAGGGTAGTACCAGGTTCTAAGAAGCATAACTAGGATAATTCACTCAGAACGGTTCTATGAAGGATCTAAAGGGTTTTAGAGCAGAGAAAGGTTCTAGTGAGGATCAAGGAAGACTAGAGCAGAGAAGGGTTCTAGTGAGGATCAAGGAAGACTAGAGCAGAGAAGGGTTCTAGTGAGGATCAAGGAAGACTAGAGAAGGGTTCTAGCCTTGTTGAGGAGTAGCTTCTAGTGGTCCTTACAGGGGTGTATGAATGGTTCAGTTCAGGAGAAAGGGCCCATGCAGACTTCATCATGCAGATACAGGCAGGCAGGCAGGCAGACAGACAGACAGACAGACAGACAGACAGACAGACAGACAGACAGACAGACAGACAGACAGGCAGACAGGCAGACAGACAGACAGACAGACAGGCAGACAGACAGGCAGACAGACAGACAGACAGACAGGCAGACAGACAGACAGACAGACAGACAGACAGACAGACAGACAGACAGCAGACAGACAGACAGACAGACAGGCAGACAGGCAGACAGACAGACAGACAGACAGACAGACAGACAGACAGACAGACAGACAGGCAGGCAGGCAACAAGCAACAGTAAAGTGTAAAGCTGTGAGCCTTTTGAATGTATTCAACTGTGCGCATGTTTACTGAACCGAAATATAAACGCAACACATGTTTCAAGAGCTGAAATAAAAAGATCCCAGAAATGTTCTCAAATTTTGTGCACAAATTTGTTTACATCCCTGTCAGTGAGCAATTCTACCCTGCCACGATAATCCATCTACCTGACAGGTGTGGGATATCACGAAGCTGATTAAAGAGCATGATCATTACACAGGTGCACCTCGTGCTGGGGACAATAAACGGCAACTCTAAAATGTGCATTTTTGTCACACAACACAATGCCACAGATGTCTCAAGTTTTGAGGGAGCGTGCAAATTGGCATTCTGACTTCAGGAATGTCCACCAGAGCTGTTGCCAGAGTATTTCATGTTCATTTCTCTAACATAAGCCGGCTCCAAAATCTTTTTGGAGAATTTGGCAGTACGTCCAACCGGCCTCACAACCGCAGACCACATGTTACCACGCCAGCCAAGGACCTCCACATCCGGCTTTCTTCACCTGCGGGATCTTCTGAGACCAGACACCCAGACAGCTGATGACCAAAGAATGTCTGCACAAACTGTCAGAAACCCGCCTCAGGGAAGCTCACCATCTTCACCGGGGTCATGACCTGACTGCAGTTCAGCGTCGTAACCGACTTCCGTGGGGAAATGCTCACTGGCCTCGCTGGAGAAGTGTGGTCTTCACGGATGAATCCCGTTTTCAACTGTACCGGGCAGATGGCAGACGTGGCTTCATATGGACGAGCATGGTGGTGGGGGGGTTATGGTATGGTGGTGGTGGGGTTATGGTATGGTGGTGGGGGTTATGGTATGGTGGTGTTGGGGTTATGGTATGGTGGTGGGGGGTTATGGTATGGTGGTGTTGGGGTTATGGTATGGTGGTGTTGGGGTTATGGTATGGTGGTGTTGGGGTTATGGTATGGTGGTGTTGGGGTTATGGTATGGTGGTGGTGGGGGGTTATGGTATGGTGGTGGGGGGTTATGGTATGGTGGTGGTGGGGGGTTATGGTATGGTGGTGGGGGGTTATGGTATGGTGGTGGGGGGGTTATGGTATGGTGGTGGGGGGTTATGGTATGGTGGTGGGGGTTATGGTATGGTGGTGGTGGGGGTTATGGTATGGTGGTGGGGGGTTATGGTATGGTGGTGGTGGGGTTATGGTATGGTGGTGGGGGGTTATGGTATGGTGGTGGGGGGTTATGGTATGGTGGTGGTGGGGTTATGGTATGGTGGTGTTGGGGTTATGGTATGGTGGTGTTGGGGTTATGGTATGGTGGTGGGGGTTATGGTATGGTGGTGTTGGGGTTATGGTATGGTGGTGTTGGGGTTATGGTATGGTGGTGTTGGGGTTATGGTATGGTGGTGTTGGGGTTATGGTATGGTGGTGGGGTTATGATATGGTGGTGTTGGGGTTATGGTATGGTGGTGGTGTTGGGGTTATGGTATGGTGGTGGTGGTGGGGTTATGGTATGGTGGTGGTGTTGGGGTTGTGGTATGATGGTGTTGGGGTTATGGTATGGTGGTGGTGGGGTTATGGTATGGTGGTGTTGGGGTTATGATATGGTGGTGGGGGGTTATGGTATGGTGGTGGTGTTGGGGTTATGGTATGGTGGTGGTGTTGGGGTTATGGTATGGTGGTGGGGGTTATGGTATGGTGGTGTTGGGGTTATGGTATGGTGGTATTGGGGTTATGGTATGGTGGTGGGGGTTATGGTATGGTGGTGGTGTTGGGGTTATGGTATGGTGGTGGTGTTGGGGTTATGGTATGGTGGTGGGGGTTATGGTATGGTGGTGTTGGGGTTATGGTATGGTGGTGGGGGTTATGGTATGGTGGTGTTGGGGTTATGGTATGGTGGTGTTGGGGTTATGGTATGGTGGTGTTGGGGTTATGGTATGGTGGTGGGGGGTTATGGTATGGTGGTGGTGTTGGGGTTATGGTATGGTGGTAGTGTTGGGGTTATGGTATGGTGGTGGGGGTTATGGTATGGTGGTGGTGTTGGGGTTATGGTATGGTGGTAGTGTTGGGGTTATGGTATGGTGGTGGTGTTGGGGTTATGGTATGGTGGTGTTGGGGTTATGGTATGGTGGTGTTGGGGTTATGGTATGGTGGTGGTGTTGGGGTTATGGTATGGTGGTGTTGGGTTATGGTATGGTGGTGTTGGGGTTATGGTATGGTGGTGGGGTTATGGTATGGTGGTGTTGGGGTTATGGTATGGTGGTGTTGGGGTTATGGTATGGTGGTGGTGGTGGTGGGGTTATGGTATGGTGGTGTTGGGGTTATGGTATGGTGGCGGTGTTGGGGTTATGGTATGGTGGTGGTGGTGGGGTTATGGTATGGTGGTGGTGTTGGGGTTATGGTATGGTGGTGGTGGGGTTATGGTATGGTGATGGTGGGGTTATGGTATGGTGGTGTTGGGGTTATGGTATGGTGGTGGGGGTTATGGTATGGTGGTGTTGGGGTTATGGTATGGTGGTGGGGGGTTATGGTATGGTGGTGTTGGGGTTATGGTATGGTGGTGGGGAGGTTATGGTATGGTGGTGTTGGGGTTATGGTATGGTGGTGTTGGGGTTATGGTATGGTGGTGTTGGGGTTATGGTATGGTGGTGTTGGGGTTATGGTATGGTGGTGTTGGGGTTATGGTATGGTGGTGGTGTTGGGGTTATGGTATGGTGGTGGTGTTGGGGTTATGGTATGGTGGTAGTGTTGGGGTTATGGTATGGTGGTGGGGGTTATGGTATGGTGGTGTTGGGGTTATGGTATGGTGGTGTTGGGGTTATGGTATGGTGGTGGTGGGGTTATGGTATGGTGGTGGGGGGTGGGGGGTTATGGTATGGTGGTGGGGGGTTATGGTATGGTGGTGGTGGGGTTATGGTATGGTGGTGGGGGGTTATGGTATGGTGGTGTTGGGGTTATGGTATGGTGGTGTTGGGGTTATGGTATGGTGGTGTTGGGGTTATGGTATGGTGGTGTTGGGGTTATGGTATGGTGGTGTTGTGGTTATGGTATGGTGGTGTTATGGTATGGTGGTGGTGTTGGGGTTATGGTATGGTGGTGGTGTTGGGGTTATGGTACGGTGGTGGTGTTGGGGTTATGGTATGGTGGTGTTGGGGTTATGGTATGGTGGTGGTGGGGTTATGGTATGGTGGTGGTGTTGGGATTATGGTATGGTGGTGGTGTTGGGGTTATGGTATGGTGGTGGTGTTGGGGTTATGGTATGGTGGTGTTGGGTTATGGTATGGTGGTGTTGGGGTTATGGTATGGTGGTGTTGGGGTTATGGTATGGTGGTGGTGGGGTTATGGTATGGTGGTGTTGGGTTATGGTATGGTGGTGTTGGGGTTATGGTATGGTGGTGGGGTTATGGTATGGTGGTGGTGGGGTTATGGTATGGTGGTGTTGGGGTTATGGTATGGTGGTGGTGGTGGTGGGGTTATGGTATGGTGGTGTTGGGGTTATGGTATGGTGATGGTGGGGTTATGGTATGGTGGTGTTGGGGTTATGGTATGGTGGCGGTGTTGGGGTTATGTTATGGTGGTGGTGTTGGGGTTATGGTATGGTGGTGGTGGGGTTATGGTATGGTGATGGTGGGGTTATGGTATGGTGGTGTTGGGGTTATGGTATGGTGGTGGGGGGTTATGGTATGGTGGTGGTGGTGGGGTTTTGGTATGGTGGTGTTGGGGTTATGGTATGGTGGCGGTGTTGGGGTTATGGTATGGTGGTGGTGGTGGGGTTATGGTATGGTGGTGGTGTTGGGGTTATGGTATGGTGGTGGTGGTGGGGTTATGGTATGGTGATGGTGGGGTTATGGTATGGTGGTGTTGGGGTTATGGTATGGTGGTGGGGGGTTATGGTATGGTGGTGTTGGGGTTATGGTATGGTGGTGGGGGGTTATGGTATGGTGGTGTTGGGGTTATGGTATGGTGGTGGGGAGGTTATGGTATGGTGGTGTTGGGGTTATGGTATGGTGGTGTTGGGGTTATGGTATGGTGGTGTTGGGGTTATGGTATGGTGGTGTTGGGGTTATGGTATGGTGGTGGGGGTTATGGTATGGTGGTGGTGTTGGGGTTATGGTATGGTGGTAGTGTTGGGGTTATGGTATGGTGGTGTTGGGGTTATGGTATGGTGGTGTTGGGGTTATGGTATGGTGGTGGGGGGTGGGGGGTTATGGTATGGTGGTGGGGGTTATGGTATGGTGGTGGTGGGGTTATGGTATGGTGGTGGGGGTTATGGTATGGTGGTGTTGGGGTTATGGTATGGTGGTGTTGGGGTTATGGTATGGTGGTGTTGGGGTTATGGTATGGTGGTGTTGGGGTTATGGTATGGTGGTGTTGGGGTTATGGTATGGTGGTGTTGGGGTTATGGTATGGTGGTGTTATGGTATGGTGGTGGTGTTGGGGTTATGGTATGGTGGTGGTGTTGGGGTTATGGTATGGTGGTGGTGTTGGGGTTATGGTATGGTGGTGTTGGGGTTATGGTATGGTGGTGGTGGGGTTATGGTATGGTGGTGGTGTTGGGATTATGGTATGGTGGTGGTGTTGGGGTTATGGTATGGTGGTGGTGTTGGGGTTATGGTATGGTGGTGTTGGGTTATGGTATGGTGGTGTTGGGGTTATGGTATGGTGGTGGGGTTATGGTATGGTGGTGTTGGGGTTATGGTATGGTGGTGTTGGGGTTATGGTATGGTGGTGGTGGTGGTGGGGTTATGGTATGGTGGTGTTGGGGTTATGGTATGGTGGTGGTGTTGGGGTTATGGTATGGTGGTGTTGGGTTATGGTATGGTGGTGTTGGGGTTATGGTATGGTGGTGGGGTTATGGTATGGTGGTGGTGGGGTTATGGTATGGTGTGTTGTTGGGGGTTATGACTTAAATGTAAATGTAATGTGGTGGTGGTGGTGGGGTTATGGTATGGTGGTGTTGGGGTTATGGTATGGTGGCGGTGTTGGGGTTATGGTATGGTGGTGGTGTTGGGGTTATGGTATGGTGGTGGTGGGGTTATGGTATGGTGATGGTGGAGTTATGGTATGGTGGTGTTGGGGTTATGGTATGGTGGTGGGGGGTTATGGTATGGTGGTGTTGGGGTTATGGTATGGTGGTGGTGGGGTTATGGTATGGTGGTGGTTATGGGGTGGTGGGGGGTTATGGTATGGTGGTGGGGGGTTATGGTATGGTGGTGGGGGGTTATGGTATGGTGGTGGGGGTTATGGTATGGTGGTGTTGGGGTTATGGTATGGTGGTGTTGGGGTTATGGTATGGTGGTGTTGGGGTTATGGTATGGTGGTGTTGGGGTTATGGTATGGTGGTGTTGGGGTTATGGTATGGTGGTGTTATGGTATGGTGGTGGTGTTGGGGTTATGGTATGGTGGTGGTGTTGGGGTTATGGTATGGTGGTGGTGTTGGGGTTATGGTATGGTGGTGTTGGGGTTATGGTATGGTGGTGGTGGTGGGGTTATGGTATGGTGGTGGTGTTGGGATTATGGTATGGTGGTGGTGTTGGGGTTATGGTATGGTGGTGGTGTTGGGGTTATGGTATGGTGGTGTTGGGTTATGGTATGGTGGTGTTGGGGTTATGGTATGGTGGTGGGGTTATGGTATGGTGGTGTTGGGGTTATGGTATGGTGGTGTTGGGGTTATGGTATGGTGGTGGTGGTGGTGGGGTTATGGTATGGTGGTGTTGGGGTTATGGTATGGTGGTGGTGTTGGGGTTATGGTATGGTGGTGTTGGGTTATGGTATGGTGGTGTTGGGGTTATGGTATGGTGGTGGGGTTATGGTATGGTGGTGTTGGGGTTATGGTATGGTGGTGTTGGGGTTATGGTATGGTGGTGGTGGTGGTGGGGTTTATGGTATGGTGGTGTTGGGGTTATGGTATGGTGGCGGTGTTGGGGTTATGGTATGGTGGTGGTGTTGGGGTTATGGTATGGTGGTGGTGGGGTTATGGTATGGTGATGGTGGGGTTATGGTATGGTGGTGTTGGGGTTATGGTATGGTGGTGGGGGGTTATGGTATGGTGGTGTTGGGGGTTATGGTATGGTGGTGTGGGGTTATGGTATGGTGGGTGGGTTATGGTATGGTGGTGGGGGTTATGGTATGGTGGTGGGGGTTATGGTATGGTGGTGTTGGGGTTATGGTATGGTGGTGTTGGGGTTATGGTATGGTGGTGTTGGGGTTATGGTATGGTGGTGTTGGGGTTATGGTATGGTGGTGGTGTTGGGGTTATGGTATGGTGGTGTTGGGGTTATGGTATGGTGGTGTTGGGGTTATGGTATGGTGGTGTTGGGGTTATGGTATGGTGGTGGTATGGTATGGTGGTGGTGTTGGGGTTATGGTATGGTGGTGGTGTTGGGGTTATGGTATGGTGGTGTGTGGGGTTATGGTATGGTGGTGTTGGGGTTATGGTATGGTGGTGGTTGGGGTTATGGTATGGTGGTGTGTTGGGGTTATGGTATGGTGGTGGTGGGGTTATGGTATGGTGGTGGTGTTGGGGTTATGGTATGGTGGTGTTGGGGTTATGGTATGGTGGTGGTGTTGGGGTTATGGTATGGTGGTGTTGGGGTTATGGTATGGTGGTGTTGGGGTTATGGTGGTGGTGGTGGGGTTATGGTATGGTGGTGGTGTTGGGGTTATGGTATGGTGGTGTTGGGGTTATGGTATGGTGGTGGTGGTGGTGGGGTTATGGTATGGTGGTGGGGGTTATGGTATGGTGGTGTTGGGGTTATGGTGGTGGTGGTGTTGGGTGGGGTTATGGTATGGTGGTGTTGGGGTTATGGTATGGTGGTGTTGGGGTTATGGTATGGTGGTGTTGGGGTTATGGTATGGTGGTGTTGGGGTTATGGTATGGTGGTGGTTGGGGTTATGGTATGGTGGTGTTGGGGTTATGGTATGGTGGGGTTGTTGGGGTTATGGTATGGTGGTGGGGGTTATGGTATGGTGGTGTTGGGGTTATGGTATGGTGGTGGTTATGGTGGGGGTTATGGGGTGGGGTTATGGTATGGTTGGGTTATGGTATGGGGTTATGGTATGGTGGTGTTGGGGTTATGGTATGGTGTTGGGGTTATGGTATGGTGGGTGTTGGGGTTATGGTATGGTGGTGTTGGGGTTATGGTATGGTGGTAGTGTTGGGGTTATGGTATGGTGGTGGGGGGTTATGGTATGGTGGTGTTGGGGTTATGGTATGGTGGTGTTGGGGTTATGGTATGGTGGTGTTGGGGTTATGGTATGGTGGTGTTGGGGTTATGGTGGTGGTGGTGTTGGGGTTATGGTATGGTGGTGGTGGGGTTATGGTATGGTGGTGTTGGGGTTATGGTATGGTGGTGGTGTTGGGGTTATGGTATGGTGGTGTTGGGGTTATGGTATGGTGGTGTTGGGGTTATGGTATGGTGGTGTTGGGGTTATGGTATGGTGGTGGTGTTGGGTTATGGTATGGTGGTGGGTTATGGTGGGGTTATGGTATGGTGGTGGTGTTGGGGTTATGGTATGGTGGTGTTGGGGTTATGGTATGGTGGTGGTGGGGTTATGGTATGGTGGTGTTGGGGTTATGGTATGGTGGTGGTGTTGGGGTTATGGTATGGTGGTGTTGGGGTTATGGTATGGTGGTGTTGGGTTATGGTATGGTGGTGTTGGGGTTATGGTATGGTGGTGGGGGGTGGTGGTGTTGGGGTTATGGTATGGTGGTGTTGGGGTTATGGTATGGTGGTGGTGGTGTTGGGGTTATGGTATGGTGGTGTTGGGGTTATGGTATGGTGGTGGTGGGGTTATGGTATGGTGGTGTTGGGTTATGGTATGGTGGTGGTTATGGTATGGTGGTGGTATGGTATGTATGGTGGTGGTGTTGGATTTGGTATGGTGGTGGTGGTTGGGGTTATGGTATGGTGGTGTTGGGTTATGGTATGGTGGTGTTGGGGTTATGGTATGGTGGTGGGGTTATGGTATGGTGGTGTTGGGGTTATGGTATGGTGGTGTTGGGGTTATGGTATGGTGGTGGTGGTGGTGGGGTTATGGTATGGTGGTGTTGGGGTTATGGTATGGTGGCGGTGTTGGGGTTATGGTATGGTGGTGGTGGTGGGGTTATGGTATGGTGGTGGTGTTGGGGTTATGGTATGGTGGTGGTGGGGTTATGGTATGGTGATGGTGGGGTTATGGTATGGTGGTGTTGGGGTTATGGTATGGTGGTGGGGTTATGGTATGGTGGTGTTGGGGTTATGGTATGGTGGTGGGGGGTTATGGTATGGTGGTGTTGGGGTTATGGTATGGTGGTGGGGAGGTTATGGTATGGTGGTGTTAGGGTTATGGTATGGTGGTGTTGGGGTTATGGTATGGTGGTGGGGGGTTATGGTATGGTGGTGGTGTTGGGGTTATGGTATGGTGGTAGTGTTGGGGTTATGGTATGGTGGTGGGGGTTATGGTATGGTGGTGTTGGGGTTATGGTATGGTGGTGTTGGGGTTATGGTATGGTGGTGGTGGGGTTATGGTATGGTGGTGGGGGTGGGGGGTTATGGTATGGTGGTGGGGGTTATGGTATGGTGGTGGGGGTTATGGTATGGTGGTGTTGGGGTTATGGTATGGTGGTGTTGGGGTTATGGTATGGTGGTGTTGGGGTTATGGTATGGTGGTGTTGGGGTTATGGTATGGTGGTGTTATGGTATGGTGGTGGTGTTGGGGTTATGGTATGGTGGTGGTGTTGGGGTTATGGTATGGTGGTGGTGTTGGGGTTATGGTATGGTGGTGTTGGGGTTATGGTATGGTGGTGGTGGTGGGGTTATGGTATGGTGGTGGTGTTGGGATTATGGTATGGTGGTGGTGTTGGGGTTATGGTATGGTGGTGGTGTTGGGGTTATGGTATGGTGGTGTTGGGTTATGGTATGGTGGTGTTGGGGTTATGGTATGGTGGTGGGGTTATGGTATGGTGGTGTTGGGGTTATGGTATGGTGGTGTTGGGGTTATGGTATGGTGGTGGTGGTGGTGGGGTTATGGTATGGTGGTGTTGGGGTTATGGTATGGTGGTGGTGTTGGGGTTATGGTATGGTGGTGTTGGGTTATGGTATGGTGGTGTTGGGGTTATGGTATGGTGGTGGGGTTATGGTATGGTGGTGTTGGGGTTATGGTATGGTGGTGTTGGGGTTATGGTATGGTGGTGGTGGTGGTGGGGTTATGGTATGGTGGTGTTGGGGTTATGGTATGGTGGCGGTGTTGGGGTTATGGTATGGTGGTGGTGTTGGGGTTATGGTATGGTGGTGGTGGGGTTATGGTATGGTGATGGTGGGGTTATGGTATGGTGGTGTTGGGGTTATGGTATGGTGGTGGGGGTTATGGTATGGTGGTGTTGGGGTTATGGTATGGTGGTGGGGGGTTATGGTATGGTGGTGGGGAGGTTATGGTATGGTGGTGTTGGGGTTATGGTATGGTGGTGTTGGGGTTATGGTATGGTGGTGTTGGGGTTATGGTATGGTGGTGTTGGGGTTATGGTATGGTGGTGGGGGTTATGGTATGGTGGTGGTGTTGGGGTTATGGTATGGTGGTAGTGTTGGGGTTATGGTATGGTGGTGGGGGTTATGGTATGGTGGTGTTGGGGTTATGGTATGGTGGTGTTGGGGTTATGGTATGGTGGTGGTGGGGTTATGGTATGGTGGTGGGGGGTGGGGGGTTATGGTATGGTGGTGGGGGGTTATGGTATGGTGGTGGTGGGGTTATGGTATGGTGGTGGTGGGGTTATGGTATGGTGGTGGGGGGTTATGGTATGGTGGTGTTGGGGTTATGGTATGGTGGTGTTGGGGTTATGGTATGGTGGGGTTGGGGTTATGGTATGGTGGTGTTGGGGTTATGGTATGGTGGTGTTGGGGTTATGGTATGGTGGTGTTATGGTATGGTGGTGGTGTTGGGGTTATGGTATGGTGGTGGTGTTGGGGTTATGGTATGGTGGTGTTGGGGTTATGGTATGGTGGTGGTGGGGTTATGGTATGGTGGTGGTGTTGGGATTATGGTATGGTGGTGGTGTTGGGGTTATGGTATGGTGGTGGTGTTGGGGTTATGGTATGGTGGTGTTGGGTTATGGTATGGTGGTGTTGGGGTTATGGTATGGTGGTGGGGTTATGGTATGGTGGTGTTGGGGTTATGGTATGGTGGTGTTGGGGTTATGGTATGGTGGTGGTGGTGGTGGGGTTATGGTATGGTGGTGTTGGGGTTATGGTATGGTATGGTGTTGGGGTTATGGTATGGTGGTGGTGGTGGGGTTATGGTATGGTGGTGGTGTTGGGGTTATGGTATGGTGGTGGTGGGGTTATGGTATGGTGATGGTGGGGTTATGGTATGGTGGTGTTGGGGTTATGGTATGGTGGTGGGGGTTATGGTATGGTGGTGTTGGGGTTATGGTATGGTGGTGGGGGGTTATGGTATGGTGGTGTTGGGGTTATGGTATGGTGGTGGGGAGGTTATGGTATGGTGGTGTTGGGGTTATGGTATGGTGGTGTTGGGGTTATGGTATGGTGGTGTTGGGGTTATGGTATGGTGGTGTTGGGGTTATGGTATGGTGGTGGGGGGTTATGGTATGGTGGTGGTGTTGGGGTTATGGTATGGTGGTAGTGTTGGGGTTATGGTATGGTGGTGGGGGTTATGGTATGGTGGTGTTGGGGTTATGGTATGGTGGTGTTGGGGTTATGGTATGGTGGTGGTGGGGTTATGGTATGGTGGTGGGGGGTGGGGGGTTATGGTATGGTGGTGGGGGGTTATGGTATGGTGGTGGGGGGGTTATGGTATGGTGGTGGTGGGGTTATGGTATGGTGGTGGGGGTTATGGTATGGTGGTGTTGGGGTTATGGTATGGTGGTGTTGGGGTTATGGTATGGTGGTGTTGGGGTTATGGTATGGTGGTGTTGGGGTTATGGTATGGTGGTGGAGGGGTTATGGTATGGTGGTGGTGTTGGGGTTATGGTATGGTGGTAGTGTTGGGGTTATGGTATGGTGGTGGGGGTTATGGTATGGTGGTGGTGTTGGGGTTATGGTATGGTGGTGGGGGTTATGGTATGGTGGTGTTGGGGTTATGGTATGGTGGTGTTGGGGTTATGGTATGGTGGTGGTGTTGGGGTTATGGTATGGTGGTGGTGGGGTTATGGTATGGTGGTGGGGGGTTATGGTATGGTGGTGGTGGGGTTATGGTATGGTGGTGGTGTTGGGGTTATGGTATGGTGGTGGTGTTGGGGTTATGGTATGGTGGTGTTGGGGTTATGGTATGGTGGTGTTGGGATTATGGTATGGTGGTGGGGGGTTATGGTATGGTGGTGGGGGGGTTATGGTATGGTGGTGGTGTTGGGGTTATGGTATGGTGGTGGTGGTGGGGGTTATGGTATGGTGATGGGGGGTTATGGTATGGTGGTGTTGGGGTTATGGTATGGTGGTGTTGGGGTTGGTGGGGTTATGGTATGGTGTTGGGGGTTATGGTATGGTGGGTGGGGTTATGGTATGGTGGTGGTGGGGGGGTTATGGTATGGTGGTGGGGGGGTTATGGTATGGTGGTGTTGGGCTTATGGTATGGTGGTGGTGGGGGGTTATGGTATGGTGGTGGTGGTGGGGTTATGGTATGGTGGTGGTGGGGGGTTATGGTATGGTGGTGGGGGGTTATGGTATGGTGGTGTTGGGGTTATGGTATGGTGGTGGTGGTGGGGTTATGGTATGGTGGTGGTGGGGGTTATGGTATGGTGGTGGTGGTGGGGTTATGGTATGGTGGTAGGGGTTATGGTATGGTGGTGGGGGGTTATGGTATGGTGGTGGGGGGTTATGGTATGGTGGTGGGGAGTTATGGTATGGTGGTGGGGGGTTATGGTATGGTGGTGGTGGTGGGGTTATGGTATGGTGGTGGTGGGGGGTTATGGTATGGTGGTGGGGGTTATGGTATGGTGGTGGTGTTGGGGTTATGGTATGGTGGTAGTGTTGGGGTTATGGTATGGTGGTGGGGGTTATGGTATGGTGGTGTTGGGTTTATGGTATGGTGGTGTTGGGGTTATGGTATGGTGGTGGTGGGGTTATGGTATGGTGGTGGGGGGTGGGGGTTATGGTATGGTGGTGGGGTTATGGTATGGTGGTGGGGGGTTATGGTATGGTGGTGGTGGGGTTATGGTATGGTGGTGGGGGTGGTATGGTGGTGTTGGGGTTATGGTATGGTGGTGTTGGGGTTATGGTATGGTGGTGTTGGGGTTATGGTATGGTGGTGTTGGGGTTATGGTATGGTGGTGGAGGGGTTATGGTATGGTGGTGGTGTTGGGGTTATGGTATGGTGGTAGTGTTGGGGTTATGGTATGGTGGTGGGGGGTTATGGTATGGTGGTGGTGTTGGGGTTATGGTATGGTGGTGGGGGGTTATGGTATGGTGGTGTTGGGGTTATGGTATGGTGGTGGTGGGGTTATGGTATGGTGGTGGGGGGTGGTGGGGGTTATGGTGGTGTTGGGGTTATGGTATGGTGGTGTTGGGGTTATGGTATGGTGGTGGTGTTGGGGTTATGGTATGGTGGTGGTGGGGTTATGGTATGGTGGTGGGGGTTATGGTATGGTGGTGGTGGGGTTATGGTATGGTGGTGGTGTTGGGGTTATGGTATGGTGGTGTTGGGGTTATGGTATGGTGGTGTTGGGATTATGGTATGGTGGTGGGGGTTATGGTATGGTGGTGGGGGGTTATGGTATGGTGGTAGTGTTGGGGTTATGGTATGGTGGTAGTGGGGGTTATGGTATGGTGGTGGGGGTTATGGTATGGTGGTGGGGGGTTATGGTATGGTGGTGGTGGGGTTATGGTATGGTGGTGGGGGGTTATGGTATGGTGGTGGGGGGTTATGGTATGGTGGTGTTGGGGTTATGGTATGGTGGTGGTGGGGGGGTTATGGTATGGTGGTGGTGGTGGGGTTATGGTATGGTGGTGGTGGGGGGGGTTATGGTATGGTGGTGGTGGGGGGTTATGGTATGGTGGTGGTGGGGTTATGGTATGGTGGTGTTGGGGTTATGGTATGGTGGTGGTGGGGGGTTATGGTATGGTGGTGGTGGTGGGGTTATGGTATGGTGGTGGTGGGGGGGTTATGGTATGGTGGTGGGGGGTTATGGTATGGTGGTGTTGGGGTTATGGTATGGTGGTGGTGGTGGGGTTATGGTATGGTGGTGGTGGGGGGTTATGGTATGGTGGTGGTGGTGGGGTTATGGTATGGTGGTGGGGGGGTTATGGTATGGTGGTGGGGGGGGGTTATGGTATGGTGGTGGGGGGTTATGGTATGGTGGTGGAGGGGTTATGGTATGGTGGTGGTGGGGTTATGGTATGGTGGTGGGGGTTATGGTATGGTGGTGTTGGGGTTATGGTATGGTGGTGTTGGGGTTATGGTATGGTGGTGTTGGGGTTATGGTATGGTGGTGGAGGGGTTATGGTATGGTGGTGGTGTTGGGGTTATGGTATGGTGGTAGTGTTGGGGTTATGGTATGGTGGTGGGGGTTATGGTATGGTGGTGGTGTTGGGGTTATGGTATGGTGGTGGGGGGTTATGGTATGGTGGTGTTGGGGTTATGGTATGGTGGTGGTGGGGTTATGGTATGGTGGTGGTGGGGGGTTATGGTATGGTGGTGTTGGGGTTATGGTATGGTGGTGTTGGGGTTATGGTATGGTGGTGGTGGGGTTATGGTATGGTGGTGGGGGGTTATGGTATGGTGGTGGTGGGGTTATGGTATGGTGGTGGTGTTGGGGTTATGGTATGGTGGTGGTGTTGGGGTTATGGTATGGTGGTGGTGTTGGGGTTATGGTATGGTGGTGTTGGGATTATGGTATGGTGGTGGGGGTTATGGTATGGTGGTGGTGTTGGGGTTATGGTATGGTGGTAGTGTTGGGGTTATGGTATGGTGGTGGGGGTTATGGTATGGTGGTGGGGGGTTATGGTATGGTGGTGGGGGGGGTTATGGTATGGTGGTGGGGTTATGGTATGGTGGTGGGGGGGGTTATGGTATGGTGGTGGGGGGTTATGGTATGGTGTTGGGGGTTATGGTATGGTGGTGTTGGGGTTATGGTATGGTGGTGGGGGGGGTTATGGTATGGTGGTGGTGGTGGGGTTATGGTATGGTGGTGGTGGGGGGTTATGGTATGGTGGTGGGGGGTTATGGTATGGTGGTGTTGGGCTTATGGTATGGTGGTGGTGGGGGGTTATGGTATGGTGGTGGGGTTATGGTATGGTGGTGGTGGGGGGTTATGGTATGGTGGTGGGGGGTTATGGTATGGTGGTGTTGGGGTTATGGTATGGTGGTGGTGGTGGGGTTATGGTATGGTGGTGGGGGTTATGGTATGGTGGTGGTGGTGGGGTTATGGTATGGTGGTGGGGGGTTATGGTATGGTGGTGGGGGGGGTTATGGTATGGTGGTGGGGGGTTATGGTATGGTGGTGGGGGGGAGTTATGGTATGGTGGTGGGGGGTTATGGTATGGTGGTGGTGGTGGGGTTATGGTATGGTGGTGGGGGGTTATGGTATGGTGGTGGGGGGTTATGGCATGGTGGTGGTGGGGTTATGGTATGGTAGTGTTGGGGTATGGTATGGTGGTGGGGGGTTATGGTATGGTGGTGTTGGGGTTATGGTATGGTGGTGTTGGGGTTATGGTATGGTGGTGTTGGGGTTATGGTATGGTGGTGTTGGGGTTATGGTATGGTGGTGTTGGGGTTATGGTATGGTGGTGGTGGTGGTGGTGGTGGGGTTATGGTATGGTGGTGTTGGGGTTATGGTATGGTGGTGGTGGGGTTATGGTATGGTGGTGTTGGGGTTATGGTATGGTGGTGGGGGGTTATGGTATGGTGGTGTTGGGGTTATGGTATGGTGGTGGGGGGTTATGGTATGGTGGTGTTGGGGTTATGGTATGGTGGTGGGGGTTATGGTATGGTGGTGTTGGGGTTATGGTATGGTGGTGTTGGGGTTATGGTATGGTGGTGGGGGTTATGGTATGGTGGTGTTGGGATATGGTATGGTGGTGTTGGGGTTATGGTATGGTGGTGTTGGGGTTATGGTATGGTGGTGTTGGGGTTATGGTATGTTGGTGTTGGGGTTATGGTATGGTGGTGTTGGGGTTATGGTATAGTGGTGGGGGGTTATGGTATAGTGGTGGGGGGTTATGGTATGGTGGTGTTGGGGTTATGGTATAGTGGTGGGGGGTGGGGGTTATGGTATGGTGGTGGGGGTTATGGTATGGTGGTGGGGGGTTATGGTATGGTGGTGGGGGGTTATGGTATGGTGGTGTTGGGGTTATGGTATGGTGGTGGTGGGGTTATGGTATAGTGGTGGGGGGTGGGGGTTATGGTATGGTGGTGGGGGGTTATGGTATGGTGGTGGGGGTTATGGTATGGTGGGGGTGGGGTTATGGTATGGTGGTGGTGGGGTTATGGTATGGTGGTGGGGGTTATGGTATGGTGGTGGTGGGGTTATGGTATGGTGGTGGGGGTGGGGGTTATGGTATGGTGGTGGTGGGGTTATGGTATGGTGGTGGGGGTTATGGTATGGTGGTGGTGTTGGGGTTATGGTATGGTGGTGGTGTTGGGGTTATGGTATGGTGGTGGGGGGTTATGGTATGGTGGTGGGGGGTTATGGTATGGTGGTGGGGGGGTTAGGGTATGGTGGTGGTGGGGGGGTTATGGTATGGTGGTGGGGGGGGGTTATGGTATGGTGGTGTTGGGGTTATGGTATGGTGGTGTTGGGGCAATTTGAATGCACCGTGACGAGATCCTGAGGCCCATTGTCACCCCATTCATCCTCCTCCATCACCTCATGTTTCAGCATGATATTGCACGGCCCCATGTCGCAAGGATCTGTACACAATTCCCGGAAGCTGAAAATGTCCCAGTTCTTCCATGGCCTGTATACTCACCAGACGTGTCACCCATTGAGCATGTTTGGGATGCTCTGGATCGACGTGTACGACAGCCTGTTCCAGTTCCCGCCAATATCCAGCAACTTCACACAGCCATTGAAGAGGAGTGGGACAACATTCCACAGGCCACAATCAAACAGCCTGATCAACTCTATGAGAAGGAGATGTGTTGCGTTGCATGAGGCAAATGGTCACACCAGATACTGACTGGTTTTCTAATCCACACCAGATACTGACTGGTTCTCTGATCCACACCAGATACTGACTGGTTTTCTAATCCACACCAGATACTGACTGGTTTTCTGATCCACAGCAGATACTGACTGGTTTTCTAATCCACACCAGATACTGACTGGTTTTCTAATCCACACCAGATACTGACTGGTTTTCTAATCCACACCAGATACTGACTGGTTTTCTGATCCACACCAGATACTGACTGGTTTTCTAATCCACACCAGATACTGACTGGTTTTCTGATCCACACCAGATACTGACTGGTTCTCTGATCCACACCAGATACTGATTGGTTTTCTAATCCACACCAGATACTGACTGGTTTTCTGATCCACACCAGATACTGACTGGTTCTCTGATCCACACCAGATACTGACTGGTTTTCTGATCCACACCAGATACTGACTGGTTTTCTAATCCACACCAGATACTGACTGGTTTTCTGATCCACACCCCTACTTATTTTAAAGGTATCTGTGTCCAACAGATGCATCTCTGTATTCTCAGTCATAAATCCATAGATTTGGACCTAATGAATCTATTTAAATTGACTGATTTCATATATGAACAGTAACTCTTTAAAATCTTGGAAATGGGTGCATGTTGCATTTATATTTTTGTTCAGTGAATATATGAATGACTATATGATTCAGTGTATGAGTGAGTATATGATTCAGTGTATGAGTGAGTATATGATTCAGTGTATGAGTGAGTATATGATTCAGTGTATGAGTGAGTATATGATTCAGTGTATGAGTGACTATATGATTCAGTGTATGAGTGAGTATATGATTCAGTGTATGAGTGACTATATGATTCAGTGTATGAGTGAGTATATGATTCAGTGTATGAGTGAGTACCCACCCACCCAGCCAGCCAGCCAGCCAGCCACCCACACACCCACCCAGCCAGCCAGCCACCCAGCCAGCCAGCCACCCACCCAGCCAGCCACCCACCCAGCCACATCCAACTCCCCACCCCACCCCACTTCCCCCCCCCCCCCCTCGCCCGTCCCTTCTCTCACCTGGAAGGTGTGATGGGGGTGAGGTCCTTCCCCATGGTTTGGATCACCCGGCGCCCCCACACCCAGAGGCCGCAACAGATTCCAACGCCCCCGTAGAACAGCAACCAGATGGGGGTGGCGGCGTCCTGCATCACCCCGCCTTGTTCATAGATCATCCACAGCGCCACCAATGGGCCGATGGCGTTACTGCGGGGGGGGGTAGAGGATATAGAATGACAGATTTATGAATAACTCATTAGAACTTATAGTTTTGTGAATAACATGATATGGCAGGTTGCAGTGGGAGAGGGAAGTCGTGTCAGGTAGTTTCCCTTTCTGTTTGAGAGGGAAGTCGTGTCAGGTAGTTTCCTTTCTGTTTGAGAGGGAAGTCGGTGTCAGGTAGCTTCCTTTCTGTTTGAGAGGGAAGTCGTGTCAGGTAGTTTCCTTTCTGTTTGAGAGGGAAGTCGGTGTCAGGTAGTTTCCTTTCTGTTTGAGAGGGAAGTCGTGTCAGGTAGTTTCCTTTCTGTTTGAGAGGGAAGTCGGTGTCAGGTAGTTTCCTTTCTGTTTGAGAGGGGAAGTCGTGTCAGGTAGTTTCCTTTCTGTTTGAGAGGGAAGTCGTGTCAGGTAGTTTCCCTTTCTGTTTGAGAGGGAAGTCGTGTCAGGTAGCTTCCTTTCTGTTTGAGAGGGAAGTCGTGTCAGGTAGTTTCCCTTCTGTTTGAGAGGGACGTCGTGTCAGGTAGTTTCCCTTTCTGTTTGAGAGGGAAGTCGTGTCAGGTAGTTTCCCTTTCTGTTTGAGAGGGAAGTCGTGTCAGGTAGCTTCCCTTTCTGTTTGAGAGGGAAGTCGTGTCAGGTAGTTTCCTTTCTGTTTGAGAGGGAAGTCGTGTCAGGTAGTTTCCCTTTCTGTTTGAGAGGGAAGTCGTGTCAGGTAGTTTCCCTTTCTGTTTGAGAGGGAAGTCGTGTCAGGTAGCTTCCTTTCTGTTTGAGAGGGAAGTCGTGTCAGGTAGTTTCCTTTCTGTTTGAGAGGGAAGTCGGTGTCAGGTAGTTTCCTTTCTGTTTGAGAGGGAAGTCGTGTCAGGTAGTTTCCTTTCTGTTTGAGAGGGGAAGTCGTGAAGTTTCCTTCTGTTTGAGAGGGAAGTCGTGTCAGGTAGCTTCCTTTCTGTTTGAGAGGGAAGTCGTGTCAGGTAGTTTCCTTTCTGTTTGAGAGGGAAGTCGTGTCAGGTAGTTTCCTTTCTGTTTGAGAGGAAGTCGTGTCAGGTAGTTTCCTTTCTGTTTGAGAGGGAAGTCGTGTCAGGTAGCTTCCTTTCTGTTTGAGAGGAAGTCGTGTCAGGTAGTTTCCCTTCTGTTTGAGAGGGACGTCGTGTCAGGTAGTTTCCTTTCTGTTTGAGAGGAAGTCGTGTCAGGTAGTTTCCCTTTCTGTTTGAGAGGGAAGTCGTGTCAGGTAGCTTCCCTTTCTGTTTGAGAGGGAAGTCGTGTCAGGTAGTTTCCTTTCTGTTTGAGAGGGAAGTCGTGTCAGGTAGTTTCCCTTTCTGTTTGAGAGGGAAGTCGTGTCAGGTAGTTTCCCTTTCTGTTTGAGAGGGAAGTCGTGTCAGGTAGCTTCCCTTTCTGTTTGAGAGGGAAGTCGTGTCAGGTAGTTTCCCTTTCTGTTTGAGAGGGAAGTCGGTGTCAGGTAGTTTCCTTTCTGTTTGAGAGGGAAGTCGGTGTCAGGTAGTTTCCTTTCTGTTTGAGAGGGGAAGTCGTGTCAGGTAGTTTCCCTTCTGTTTGAGAGGGAAGTCGTGTCAGGTAGCTTCCTTTCTGTTTGAGAGGGAAGTCGTGTCAGGTAGTTTCCCTTTCTGTTTGAGAGGGAAGTCGTGTCAGGTAGTTTCCTTTCTGTTTGAGAGGGAAGTCGTGTCAGGTAGTTTCCCTTTCTGTTTGAGAGGGAAGTCGTGTCAGGTAGTTTCCTTTCTGTTTGAGAGGGAAGTCGTGTCAGGTAGTTTCCTTTCTGTTTGAGAGGGAAGTCGTGTCAGGTAGTTTCCTTTCTGTTTGAGAGGGAAGTCGTGTCAGGTAGTTTCCTTTCTGTTTGAGAGGGAAGTCGTGTCAGGTAGTTTCCTTTCTGTTTGAGAGGGAAGTCGGTGTCAGGTAGTTTCCTTTCTGTTTGAGAGGGGAAGTCGTGTCAGGTAGTTTCCTTTCTGTTTGAGAGGGAAGTCGTGTCAGGTAGTTTCCTTTCTGTTTGAGAGGGAAGTCGGTGTCAGGTAGTTTCCTTTCTGTTTTTGTCAGGTAGTTTCCTTTCTGTTTGAGAGGGAAGTCGGTGTCAGGTAGTTTCCTTTCTGTTTGAGAGGGGAAGTCGTGTCAGGTAGTTTCCTTTCTGTTTGAGAGGGAAGTCGTGTCAGGTAGTTTCCTTTCTGTTTGAGAGGGAAGTCGGTGTCAGGTAGTTTCCTTTCTGTTTGAGAGGGAAGTCGTGTCAGGTAGTTTCCTTTCTGTTTGAGAGGGAAGTCGTGTCAGGTAGTTTCCTTTCTGTTTGAGAGGGAAGTCGTGTCAGGTAGTTTCCTTTCTGTTTGAGAGGGAAGTCGTGTCAGGTAGTTTCCTTTCTGTTTGAGAGGGAAGTCGTGTCAGGTAGCTTCCTTTCTGTTTGACACTAGGTTATTGGATTATATGGCAAATGAGGTGAATGTTAGCAAAGGTTGTAGTTGTGTGAAGACATGGAATAGTAATTGTGTTGTGTTGACTGGTAGTCAGCTGTAGGGTTGG
This sequence comes from Oncorhynchus nerka, assembly GCF_034236695.1. Lineage (NCBI taxonomy): Eukaryota > Metazoa > Chordata > Actinopteri > Salmoniformes > Salmonidae > Oncorhynchus > Oncorhynchus nerka. The sequence goes on along the minus strand of NC_088422.1, from coordinate 5,895,421 downwards.
AAAATTCTGGAAACTTTGAAAATTCTGTGAAGAAAAAAAAAGAATTCTGGAACACCTGGGAACTTTCGGGAAAGTTTGAGGAATTTATCAATCCTAGTCACCTGACGTCATTGCCTCCGTGAGCAAAAGATCCGAAGCATGCAGTGAGGATCTGCAGGAAGTGGAAGAGCAGGTAGACGGTCGGTTTGTCCTTATCCCCTTCATCCTCTTCTGCGGAGTCATCCAGCGGGACAGGAGCACCCGGCGCCCCTGCCTCCTCGCCCCCTAGATCTGACGCCAGCTTCATCTCCACGCCGCCCTCCTCCGCCTCGATCTCGGCCTCCGCCACGGCGTTACAGTACGACGAGTAACTATCATAGCGAACTCTCTTCTTGGTAAAGGACACGCTCCCCGACCTCTCCCCTTCCCCCACCAGCTTCTCGCTGTCCTCTCGGGCCTCTCGGGCCTCGCGGGACTCGGAACGGAGCAGCGGCTGGACCGGCATGCCACAGATGGCGGCCGTGTAGCAGGTGTAACTGTTGTTGCGACGCAGCAGGCGGTAGTTGTTGTCTGGCGTGGGGGCGGGGTTGTCGTCCTCCAGTCGTCCCAGGTGGATCTTGTGGAGCAGGTCTTTGTAGAGACCAGAATCCTTGTGAACCGTGTGGTACACCTGGCCGTCGCTGCGGATGTGTTCCCCTCCGAAGGTGAAGCTGCCGTTGGACAGTGGGGACTTGGACATGGACAGAGTACCGTTGGTCATGGAGTGGGTTCGTCCTGAGGAGAGGAGGAGGGGGGGTGAGCAATACAACACTTATATTATATATTACATAGAAATACTATACTAATACGACAATATTATCATATTAACTGAGTGCACAAAACATTATGAACACCTGCTCTTTCCATGACAGACTGACCAGGTGAAAGCTATGGTCCCTTATTGATGTTAAATCCACTTCAATCAGTGTAGATGAAGGGGAGGAGACAGGTTAGAGAAGGATTTTTAAGCCTTGAGACAATTGAGACATGGATTGTGTACGTGTGCCATTCAGAGAGAGGGTGAATGGGCAAAATATGTAAGTGCCTTAGAACAGGGTATGGTAGTAGGTGCCAGGCACACCGGATTGTGTAAAGAACTGCAACGCTGCTGGGTTTTTCACACCCAACAGTTTCTCGTGTGTATCAAGAATGGTCCACCACTCAAAGGACATCCAGACAACTTGACACAACTGTGTGAAGCATTGGAGTCAACATGGGACCAGCATCCCTGTGGAATCCTTTCAACACCTTGTAGAGTCCATGGCCCGACGAATTGAGGCTGTTCTGAGGGGAAAGGGGAGGGGTGCAACTCCATATTAGGAAGGTGTTCTTAATGTTTGGTATACTCAGTGTATATGCATGGCGTGGGTCTGCCCTTGAGAGGGGGAGAGCTATACAGAACTAAGGATATAACAAATACTATACTATAAGAAATACTATAATATACTAAATACAATACTACACTATAAAATATAGGTTTAGAAAAGGTGGTTCTACAGTGAACTACTTGCGTGATGAGCAGTGTTGTCTGCGACCTTAAGGCTTCCCAGGCTGTAGCTCAGTGGGCCAACCCCATACAGAAAAATAATTTATGGCCACATACGATACCAGTCAAAAGTCTGGACACACCTACTCATTCAATTTTTTTTCTTTTTCTTTTGTACGTTGTAGAATAATAGTGAAGACATCACAACTATGAAATAACACATATGGAATCATGTAGCAACCCAAAAAGTGTTCCACAAATCAACATATACATTTTAGATTCTTCAAAGTAGCCACCCTTTGCCTTGATGATAGCTTTGCACACTCTTGGCATTCTCTCAACCAACTTCATGAGGTAGTCACCCGGAATGCATTTCAATTAACAGGTGTGTACATTTTTGGGGGGGATAAAAAAAAAGCACATTTTTGTTTATGAATTTTTACAATATAGATAGTTTTGACTTTGTGACTAATGGAAACCACCTGCTTGCTCTGCCCCTCCAGTGCGTTTGTTTGTTTACTCTCTGCCCCTCCAGTGCGTTTGTTTGTTTACACTCTGCCCTTCCAGTGCGTTTGTTTGTTTACACTCTGCCCTTCCAGTGCGTTTGTTTGTTTACACTCTGCCCTTCCAGTGCGTTTGTTTGTTTACTCTCTGCCCTTCCAGTGCGTTTGTTTGTTTACACTCTGCCCCTCCAGTGCGTTTGTTTGTTTACTCTCTGCCCTTCCAGTGCGTTTGTTTGTTTACACTCTGCCCCTCCAGTGCGTTTGTTTGTTTACACTCTGCCCCTCCAGTGCTGTTTGCTTTAATTAACAATGGATGTTGTTTGAAAGAAGATGCATCTTACTTCACAACGGGGGGGGAAATCCTACATTCAAGTTGTTCTTTTCCGTCAACGCAAAAAGGTTGTGTGAGGAGGGGCCTCCCGGGTGGCGCAGTGGTCAAGGGCGCTGAACTGCAGCACCAGCTGTGCCACGAGAGACTCTGGGTTCGCACCCAGGCTCTGTCGTAACCGGCAGCGACCGGGAGGTCCGTGGGGCGACGTACAATTGGCCCAGCATCGTCCGGGTTAGGGAGGGCTTGGCCGGTAGGGATTTCCTTGTCTCATCACGCACCTGTGACTCCTGTGGCTGGCCGGGAGCAGTGCGCGCTAACCAAGGTTGCCAGGTGCATAGTGTTTCCCCCGACACATTGGTGCGGCTGGCTTCCGGGTTGGATGCACGCTGTGTTAAGAAGCAGTACGGCTTGGTTGGGTTGTGTATCGGAGGACGCATGACTTTCAACCTTCGTATCTCCCGAGCCCATACGGGAGTTGTGAGTGATGAGACAAGATAGTAAGTAGCTCCTAACAATTGGATACCACGAAATTGGGGAGAAAAAAGGGGTAAAATAAAAAAATAAAAAATAAAAGGTTGTGTGAGGTGGAATGTAAATAACACAACTAATGGATATCATTAGTTGTGTTATTTCATTGATTTGTCATGCCCCAATCTGAACAGTTAAACAATCAAGTTAAGTTAACTTTTCCTTCCAGTTCTCTGCTGCCAATGACTGGAACGAATTGCAAAAATCACGGAAGCTGGAGACTTACATCTCCCCTTGGTAACCTTGGAGATTTCAAACCAAGACATTTTTCTGCCAACATCATCATCCTGACGACTTTACTTTGCTTTATTGCCGGCGACAACGCCTCTACTTTTATTTCCGATCACGATTGCGGTAAAGTTCTGCCTATGGCTTCGTATGAAATGTAGCCGTAATGTTGAGGTGGAATTGGAACGCAGTACGCTCTTAAAGGTCTTAAACTCTTGATGGTTGCTAGGCAGCGCCCTTTACTCGTATCCTCCTGCCATCACAATAACAACACGGGGATGAGGTAGTTGGGTGGGCTATTTACAGATGGGCTGTGTACAGGTGCAGTGAATCGGTAAGCTGCTCTGACAGCTGGTGCTTAAAGTTAGAGAGGGAGATGTAAGTCTCCAGCTTCCGTGATTTTTGCAATTCGTTCCAGTCATTGGCAGCAGAGAACTGGAAGGAAAAGCGGCCAAAGAAGGTGTAGGTTTTGGGGATGACCAGTGAAATATATCTGCTGGAGCGCGTGCTACAGGTGGGTGTTGCTATGGTGACCATTGAGCTGAGATAAGACAGGGCTTTACCTAGCAAAGACTTATAGATGACCTGGAGCCAGTGGGTTTTGCGACAAATATGCGAGGGCCAGCCGACAAGAGCATGCAGGTCGCAGTGGTGGGTAGTATAATATAACATTCTTACCCTAACATTCTTACCCATTCTTACCCTAACATTCTTACCCATTCGTACCCTAAAAATTCTTACCCATTCTTACCCTAACATTCTTACCCATTCTTACCCTAACATTCTTACCCTAACATTCTTACCCCAACATTCTTACCCCAACATTCTTACCCTAACATTCTTACCCAAATATTCTTACCCAACATTCTTACCCCAACATTCTTACCCCAACATTTTTACCCAAACAATTTTACCCTAACATTCTTACCCTAACATTCTTACCCTAAAAATGCACTGGTGTTACAATTTAAGAAGTGCACAACTAGGTTTTCATAAATATGGTATCCAACATAAGATTGACAGAACTTCAATGAAGACCACGTTCATTTCTGTATTGTAATTATATTTACAGAATACTTTATTGTCCATATGACTATGTAACACCTGCGGCCTTATAGGGTTACCTAAAATGGCAGTTCCTGTTTACTGAGGGGTGAACACTTCAACCATAGGAAGGCATGTTCGTGACAGGCTACTACCTATTGAGTTGGATCATGAGTTCTGAGCATTACAATAGACCAGACAACACATGATCAAAAATATATATCATTTTATTACAAATTTCTCTTTTAAGTTACAAGATTAAAACCACAGGCACTTTTTCAGTTTGTTAGCCAGTACTAACAGTCATGAATTAATAATCCCCGGATGGTAGTCGTCTCTAGACAGACGGGTTGCTTCCCATAACATCCCGGAGTTCCGGGTCGGGAGGAGTTGGGACATCCGCTCGTTGCCCTAGCAACAAACACAAATCAGTGAATTCTATTAACCTGAAGCGCGGTGCACCAGGTCTATAGCCTGTGACGTGACGTGGGCCAAATTGGTGAGGGAGGAACACCCTTCTCAAATAGAACAGTAATCTGCGCCGCTCGGCCATGTTGTCAACAAGGAGCGCGGTGTGTCATCCAGACACGAGATGTCGTATGTTAACATTTTCAAACATTTTCAAACTACTTTTCATTGAGGGGAGGTAGAAAGCGTTTTATTTTTTTATTATTTAAAAAAAAATCAAAAGCAATCACTTTTTTTTTGCATGTGAATCCTATTCATTACTACGCGTGATCAGTCTAGTCTAGGCTACATCACTTTTTTTGTTTTGAGCTGACTTTGCCGTGTGCTTTGAATTGGGCATTTGGTTCACGCCCGGGAGGCGGTTCCTTTTTCATCCGGTACCAACTCCAATAATCGATTTCCCCTATAATTGCTGCCTGCATTTTAAGCACCACCCACCCAAACGTATGATTGGTTGGGAGAGTTGTCAGTCTGAAGAGGAATATTCTTTCCTCCCTTTTTCAAAGTGTCCAATAGAGTCTTCTTATTCATCCCAGACCTAGTCACTGCTGCGACTTTGGTCTGTGTGTCTGAGACTACCCGGATGGTGGCTTGTGCCCTACTCAATCAATACTTTAAATAGCTGGGATTACAAAGCAATAAGTTATGTTACATATCATATACCGAAGCCACCATCACAACAACGATAGCAATGACAGCAACGATAACGATAGCAACGATAACAACGGTAACGATAGCAACGACAACGATAGCAACGATAGAAATGCTAGCAATGATAGCAACGATAACGATAGCAACGATAACAACGGTAACGATAGCAACGATAACGATAGCAACGATAGAAACGATAGCAACGACAGCAACGATAACAACGACAGCAGCGATAACGACAGCAACGATAACAACGGTAACGATAGCAATGATAACGATAGCAACGATAGCAACGATAACGATAGCAACGATAACAACGACAGCAGCGATAACAACGACAGCAGCGACAACAACGACAACAACGACAGCAACGATAGCAGCAATAACAACGATAGCAACGACAGCAACGATAGCCGACAACCCTGAATGCAATGCAAACTTAGGACGGACGCGACGACGATCTCCAACCAGAGCTCCACAGCTTCTGACGTTTGCAGTTTGGAACCGATGCTCGTTTCTTGGAGCCAAGCGCCACGGACAGCCTCCTGTTCCCTGCACTGCCCTAACAAAGGTGCACGACCCCCCCCAAAACCCAGGGTGGACTGCAGGTTATACAGACGTAGTGAACTGAGAAAGAGAGAGAAACAGTAGTTTAAGTAAGATGCTCATATCATGGTAGGACGGACGGTGGTTAAAATGTTCAGACAACGAAACACTGTTGGTTGGAGTGGAATCTCAGTAACTGGGAGTCGAGTCCTGCAGGACAGTTCTGGTCGGAAGGAAGGTTTGTGGTTTCTAGAAGGGACATAGAAGCACATCATTTAGCATATACATCGTCATGATAAAACAGTGGCTTATGCTGTATGTTGGGGGCGTGTCAGAACTGAGCTAAACTGTATAATAGCCCCCCCAGATGAGGATGGAGATCCTAACTTAGACCCCCCCAGATGAGGATGGAGATCCTAACTTAGACTGTATATAATAGCCCCCCCAAGGTGAGGATGAAGATCCTAACTTAGACTGTATATAATAGCCCCCCCCAAGGTGAGGATGAAGATCCTAACTTAGACTGTATATAATAGCCCCCCTCAAGGTGAGGATGGAGATCCTAACTTAGACTGTATATAATAGCCCCCCTCAAGGTGAGGCTTAAGATCCTAACTTAGACTGTATATAATAGCCCCCCTCAAGGTGAGGATGAAGATCCTAACTTAGACTGTATATAATAGACCCCCCTCAAGGTGAGGATGAAGATCCTAACTTAGACTGTATATAATAGCCCCCCTCAAGGTGAGGATGAAGCTCCTAATTTAGACCATATATAACAGCCCCCCCAGACTGTATTACAGATTCTGGATGGACAGGGAAACATGGCCTTAAAAAGTCTTGTCCATAGTTGCCATTTTAATATTATATATAATAATATAATATATAATATTCATATTTTCACCATAAAATGTCAGATATGTCCGTGCCGCAACAGCCTTTCCTGTCCATGGGAGAACGTTTTTATTTAACCTTCATTTAATTTAGGCAAGTCAGTTAAACACAGATGCTTATTTTACAATGAAGGCCTACCCCCCCTTCAGGCCAAACTCTCTCTTAACCCGGACGACGCTGGGCCAATTGTGCGCCGCCCTATTGGACTCCGGATCACAGCCGGTTGTCATACAGCCCGGTAATTGAACCAGGGCCTGTAGTGACACCTCTAGCACTGAGATGCGGTGTCTTAAGAACCTCTCTGGACTTCGTCACCTGGCTGACAGTGGACCGTTTCAGCAGGATCTAAAAGACAGGTCAACTGGAACAACTAAAAGGATCTGCTGGAGGTGAACCAATCACAGCAGTGGTGTTGGTCAGGTGGCCCACTCCCTTCTCATAGTCTCCTGAGGGTCGGGAAAACTAAATAGATTAATTGAAAAGGCACACTGTTAGGATGGGATTAGATGAACCCTAAACCAATAAACTATATAAAAAAAAAATATATATATATATATATTAAAAAAATAACTGGTTTAAACTTCAAACCAGGCAACATCCCCCTTACAGTCTCTGGTACTGTTCCCTGTAGGATTGGAATCATTCACTGTTGTAACCATGACGAACATTTAATTTAGAATGTAATCTTTTTTAACATTTTATTTTACCTTTATTTAACCGGGCAAGTTAGTTAAGAACAAATTCTTATTTTCAATGACGGCCTAGGAACAGTGGGTTAACTGCCTGTTCAGGGGCAGAACGACAGATTTTGTACCTTGTCAGCTCGGGATTTGAACTTGCAACCTTTCGGTAACTAGTCCAATGCTCTAACCACTAGGCTACCCTGCCGCCCCGCATCACCTCTTGGTCGAGCCAGACGAATCAAGAGCTTCAGCCCGGGCCCGGATTTGGCTTCCAGGTGGGTTACAGTTTACAATCTCCTCTTAGCCAAAGCCGGGTCCGGGCCGAAGCTCTTGATTCGTCTGGCTCGACCAAGAGGTGATGCGGTGCGGTCCAGCTGAGGCCACTATGAAGGAGATAGGAGACCACGTGACACCTAGGGTGTAGACAGGGGGAGATGAATGGGAAGGAAAGGGAGCGTATCTGTATGTCGTGTGATGTCAATATAAGGTCAAGTCAAGTGTGTCTCTGACTACTTGTCAGTCAGTTGCTACTCAAAGCATTGTCTACCTCGGTCAGTAGAGCGTTGCATGGCGATGAACTTGGCTCCGAATTCTGCTGGCGGACTTCTTCCCGGGCCTCAAGGGGGGTGGGGTCAAGGACAGCAGGAGGATCTGATAGGTGCTCACCTCTCCTGCAATGGAAGTGTTGAATGTAGAATAAAGCATCGCTCATGGTGATTGGATGTCAAATAAATAAACAAATAAATCCTGGCCAATAGTTGAGAAGAGATGCTGTCGCTAGGCTAAGCCCAGATCCGTATGTCCACTCAACCACATCTACTAATCATGGACCAGAGAGTCAATCTGAAGGTATAGACAGGATGAGGTAGAGAGACAATTCACCATCAGAGTAGGAATGCTGATCTAGGATCAGGTCCACTCTGTCCATATAATTCTAGTATTCATTATGATCTTACCTTTTGCGAATTCTGAGTCTGGATTGTTCCCTTGGGTCAAAGTGGACCCTGTATATTAATGAAATATGATTAGCATTGTAAATCCATATGTACATGTACTAGCTAGCTAGATAGCACTGTAGTAGTACCTAATATAGGATAGTTGTTATTAGCTATTATAGATTAACGTCATGATGATAAGCTCCTCCTACATGTGATCCAGTATTAAAGTTGACCTCCAGTGGCCACCACCACTCCTCCAGCCACATCTGGAAGGCCAAGACAGACAGACAAGCTGGCAGACAGGCTGGCAGACAGACAAACAGGGAGACAGACAAACAGGGAGACAGGCAGACAGACAAGCTGGCAGACAGACAAGCTGGCAGACAGACAAGCTGGCAGACAGACAAGCAGGCAGACAAGCTGGCAGACAGACAGACATACAGACGCAGACAAACAGGGAGACAGCCAAGCTGGCAGACAGACAGACACAGGCAGGCAAAGCTGGCAGACAGACAAGCTGGCAGACAGACAGACACAGGCAGGCAGGCAGGCAGAGAAAGATGGCAGACAGACAGACATACAGACGCAGACAAACAGGGAGACAGGCAGACAGACAGACAAGCTGGCAGACTGACAGGGGCAGGCAGGCAGAGCTGGCAGACATACAGACGCAAACAAACAGGGAGACAAGCTGGCAGACAGACAGACAGGGCAGACAGGCAGAAAGAGACAGACAGACAGAGCAAAATAGAGAAAATGCGAAACAAATGTTGCTAAATGGATTGCAATGTTGTCATTAGCTAGCAAAGTTAATCAAAAATAGATAGCAATGCTAATGTTGACGTTACCTAGCTAAAATGGTGTGGTCTACCCTCAATCTTAGCTAGCTAGCTAACGTTGTACTGCATCTAATGTCAAGCTGGCTACATCAAAATGATGACAAAAAAGTTTTCTTACTACTCCTCTTGCAATGCCATTGTATTTCCAAGCCACTTGAATGCACTTTTGAGTTCTTGAGAATAGCCATAGCTAGCTACCATAGCGATCCCCTCGAGAGCAGATCATTTCAGTTCATCATTTATATAGCTTGCTAGCTAGCTAGATGGCTGTGCTAGAAATGATAGAATCATGCTAGGGCAATTGTTTCAATGCACCTTCTAAATGTGAAATTACAAGACAAAAAGGACACTTACCTAAACTGTTCCTCTTTGTATCCTCTTGGTTGTGAAGCTAGAGTAGCTAGCTAATCTCCTTTCCCAGAGGGGGGACTTTCATAATCCTTCACATTAAACGACAACCACTACAAGATTCTTCACTTGGTGATGAGGATTCTCGATACCATACCGTCTCGCCAACACAATAATGTGATGTGATTAGACTGTTAACATAGCTAGAACGAGCTGTGGCTCTGCACAGCCATGCACAGAGCCCTGACCTCAACCCCATTGAACACCTTTCGGATGAATTGGAACACCGACTGCGAGCCAGGCCTTATCGCCCGACCTCACTAATGCTCTTGTGCCCGAATGGAAGCAAGTCCCCGCAGCAATGTTCCAACATCTAGTGGAAAGCCTTCCCAGAAGAGTGGAGGCTGTTATAGCAGCAATGTTCCAACATCTAGTGGAAAGCCTTCCCAGAAGAGTGGAGGCTGTTATAGCAGCAATGTTCCAACATCTAGTGGAAAGCCTTCCCAGAAGAGTGGAGGCTGTTATAGCAGCAATGTTCCAACATCTAGTGGAAAGCCTTCCCAGAAGAGTGGAGGCTGTTATAGCAGCAATGTTCCAACATCTAGTGGAAAGCCTTCCCAGAAGAGTGGAGGCTGTTATAGCAGCAAAGCGGGGGGACCAACTCCATATTAATGCCCATGATTTTGGAACGAGATGTTCGAAGAGCAGGTGTCCACATACACTACCTTCCCAAAAGTATGTCAATATTTGAATTATTTATTTTATATAGTCCATTTTTACTCGTCTTTATCAAGGGTGTCAATCATTTCAAACCCCCACTGTATGTACTTGTATGTAATTACAGTATGTGTTGATATATATATAACCATATATGGGCATATAACACATAGAAGTAACATATGTACAGGTAACTGCCAGAATAAAGGAAACACGTCAGTAAATGAGGGATACAAAGTATTTTGAAAGCAGGTGTTTTCACACAGGTGTGATTCCGGAGTTAATTAACCAATTAAAACATCCCATCATGCTTAGGGTCATGTATAAAAATGCCCAGTTGCCGATTATTTTGGCTATCATGGTTAGAAGAAGAGATCTCAGTGACTTTGAAAAGAGGGGTCTCAAATGAGCCTAGGGGGTTTAAAGGGTGTGTGTGTCTGTCAGTCACCAGATCTCAACCCAACTGAACACTTATGGGAGATTCTGGAGCTGCGCTTGAGACAGTGTTTTCCACCACTATCAACAAAATACCAAATTACGGAATGGCTCATGGAAGAATGGTGTCACATCCCTCCAATAGAGGTCCAGACACTTGTAGAAGTTATGCCTAAACACATTAAAGCTGTTCTGGCAGCTCGTGGTGGCCCTATTAAGACCCTTTATGTTGGTGTTTCCTTTATTCTGGCAGTTACCTGTAGATTACCATTGATCATGGGACTGACCATAGACACGTCCTTTGGGCAGGGCAGTGCCTCCGTTGGCCAGGCTGTTGAGCTCTCCGGTGGACTCTCCTCCGGTACCACCCGTTAACGGCAGCACGGCGTCGTCTGTCCCCTTGGCGCCCGGTAGCTCCTTGAACACAGGAAGCTCCTCCTCTTCCTCCTCAGGGATCTTTTCTAAGGACTCGTCTGAGATCCTGGACAGGGCAGCTCGCTCCTTCTTTATTCGACCTGACCGGGGGGGGACGGTGACAACACATTTACACACACATACACACATACACACTGTACACACATACACACTGTACACACATACACACTGTACACACATACACACTGTACACACATACACACATACACACTGTACACACATACACACTGTACACACATACACACTGTACACACTGTACACACATACACACTGTACACACATACACACTGTACACACATACACACTGTACACACTGTACACACTGTACACACATACACACTGTACACACTGTACACACATACACACTGTACACACATACTGTCGCAACTCATTAAAGAACCGCGACAAGGCTCCTTTTTTCAACCTGACCAGTGAGACGGTGTCAGGATGATACGTACACAATAACAATAATAATATTAACAACAATAGTATATACTATTAACAATAATAAATAATAATATTAACAATAATACATAACACTATTTACAATCATAAATAATACTATTTACAATCATAAATAATACTATTTACAATCATAAATAATACTATTTACAATCATAAATAATACTATTTACAATCATAAATAATACTATTTACAATCATAATACTATTAATATGAATACATAATACTGTTATTATATTATCAATTATAATAATAATAAAATGAATAAATAATAATAATACTATTGACAATAAATAATCTAATTAATAATAATATTACATAATACTATCAATAATAAAATAAATATTTAAAATAATATTACTAATAATAATATATAATAATAATACTATTCATAATTATAAATACTGTTAATACTTATAAATACTACTGTTAAAAATTATAAATAATACTATCAATAATAATAATATTATTAATAATACCACTACTACTACTAATAATACTATTGATAATGATATTAATAATACCACTACTACTACTAATAATAATACTAATAATATCTATAATAATATTAATACCACTAGTAATAATGCTACTAATAATTATAACAATTATAATAATACTACTAATAATACTATTGATAATGATATTAATAATACCGCTACTAATAATAATACTAATAATATCAATAATACTATTAATAATACTAGGAATACTACTACTACCAATAATAATAATACTACTAATAATTATAATAATACGAATAATAATACTATTAATAATACTATTGATAATGATATTAATAATACCAGTACTACTAATAATAATACTAATAATATCAATAATAATATTAATACTACTAGTAATAATACTACTAACAATAATTCTAATAATACTAATACTGATAATAATACTAATAATACTATTGATAATACTATTGATAATACTACTATTAATAATAATATATTCAATTCTCAAAGTGTTCTAAAGCAACAACATAAAACAAGCAATTAAAAACAACTTTAATCATCAAGGGTAGATGGGACGGTCAAGAGACTAAATGTTGAGAAAGTTCAAGGCTTGATTGACATATACACTCTGGTATGATGATATGCACACACACACAGAAATATAGCTCTAGAAAATCAATGGACATTTGAGTCATTTAGCAGACACTCTTATCCAGAGCCACTCACAGTTAGTTAGCTACCTTAAGATACTGTAACTAGGTGGGGCAACCACATCTCAGTTAGTTATCTACCTTAAGATACTGTAGCTAGGTGGGACAACCACATCTCACTTGGTTAGCTACCTTAAGATACTGTAGCTAGGTGGGACAACCACATCTCAGTTAGTGCATTCATCTTAAGATATCTAGGTGAGACAACTACATATCACAGTTGGTTACATTCATCTTAAGATAGCTAGGTGAGACAACTACATATCACAGTTGGTCATCTTAAGATGACAAACACATATGCGACTTGTTTCAGGAAATTAGGCGTACAGTATGTCGCAAGTCACGACTTCGCAGGCTATTTGAACGTGTATACATTTTTTTTATATCAAAATGCGTTTTTTGGCAGAAATGCCTTCTGGAACATTTTAACTTTCATGTGCATTAATAACAAACTTCTATATACGAATAAAGTAGTTAATATTACAAGCCTAGATGCCACAGAAAAAGTCAGAAACCTTCGCGCTACCCATGATTGGCTGAGAAAATGAATGGGCTGGACATGCAGAGAGATGAGTTTCGGATCTGCCGTGTAGCGTCTTCTGTCTATAAAATGAGCTGCTCGTTATGCGTAATCCTTTCTACTGCACCCCCCCGCCGAAACGTATAACGTGAGCCATGGAGAACTACAAATGTGTTGCTACTGTTCTCAATAACATCGCTGCCCTGAAATTATCAGGCGCTATCGACAAAACGTCCGTGGGAAAAAGTTGTGATGGACTACTTCCACGAGGACGATTCTTATGGCATTGCAAGGTCCAGAGTGACTTGACACAACGGGCCAAGTGAGCTGTACAAACAAAATGGAAACGATACAGAACGTTTTATTTAATAAAAAGGGGTTGCAGTCTGTCGTGAAACGTTTATCCATGTATACGGGTAAGGGTCAAGCTTCAGTTTCAGATATTATACGTTTCTGATTTTGTCAGAAAGCTGTTTTCATTGCAAGTTAAATCTTAATTGTTAGCTAGCTAGCTAATGTTAGGTGGCTGGCTCTCTAGCTAACAGTACGTGTATGATCTGTGGAGTACAATCTCAGAAAGCCAATTGCATTGCTAGTTATAGCCTAATGATAGCTAGTTAACACTGATCCTATTTGGTGACAATCTGTTCGTATTGCTAGGACTCTCAAATAAAATTGTATTAGTCACATGCACCGAATACAACAGGTGTAGACCTTACAGTGAAATGCTTACTTAAACAACAATGCAGTTCAAGATATAGAGTTAAGAAAATATTGTGGAGGTCTCCCGAGTGGCGCAGCTGTCTAAGGTACTGCATTGCAGCGCTAACTGCGTTACTACAGACCCTGGTTCGATTCCAGACTGTGTCGCAGCCGGCCACGCCCGGGAGGCCAATGAAGCGGTGCACAAATGGCCCAGTGTCGTCCGGGTTAGGGGAGGGTTTGGCCGGCCGGGTTGTCCTTGTCCCATCGCGCTTCCAGAGACTTCTTTGGCGGGCCAGGCGCAATTCACGCTGACACGGTTGCCAGGTGTACAGTGTTTCCTTCGACACATTGGTGCTTCTGGGTTAAGCGAGCATTGTGTCAAGAAGCAGTGCGGCTTGGCGGGGTCGTGTTTCGGAGGACGCACGCCTCTCCTGGGTCCGTACGGAGGTTGCAGCGAAGGAACAAGACTAACTACCAATGGGATATTATGCAATTGGGGAGAAGGGTAAAAACAATTTGGCTACGGAGAGCGTGATCACACAGTCGTCCGGAATAGCTGGTGCTCTCATGTATGCTTCAGTGTTGCTTGCCTCAAAGCGAGCATGAAAGACATTTAGCTCGTCTGGTACATTTACATTTACATTTAAGTCATTTAGCAGACGCTCTTATCCAGAGCGACTTACAAATTGGTAGGTTCGCAGTTGGTTTTCTCTTTGTAATAGTTTTTTTTCCAGCCCTGCCACATCCAACAAGCGTCAGAGCCGGTGTAGCAGAATTCAATCTTAGTCCTGTATTGACGCTTTGCCTGTTTGATGGTTTGTCTGAGGGCATAGAGGGATTTCTTATAAACTTCCAGATTAGTGTCCCTCTCCTTGAAAGTGGCAGCTCTAGCTTTTAGCTCAGTGCGGATGTTGCCTGTAATCCATGGCTTCTGGTTGGGATATGTACGTAAGGTCACTGTGGGGACGACGTCATCAATACACTTATTGATGAAGCCGGTGACTGATGTGGTGTACTCCTCAATGCCATTGGACAAATCCCGGAACATATTCCAGTCTGTGCTAGCAAAACAGTCCTGTAGCGTAGCATCCGCGTCATCCGACCACTTCCATATTGAGTGAGGTCACTGGTACTTCCTGCTTAAATTTTTGCTTGTAAGCAGGAATCAGGAGGATAGAATTATGGTCAGATTTGCCAAATGGAGGGCGATGGAGAGCTTTGTATGTGTCTCTGTGTGTGGAGTAAAGGTGGTCTCGAGTTTTTTTTCCCCTCTGGTTGCACGTGACATGATGATAGAAATGAGGTAAAACGGATTTAAATTTCCCTGCATTAAGGTCCCCGACCACTAGGAGCACAGCTTCTGGATGAGCATTTTCTTGTTTGTTTATTACTACGAATGCTACGAATAATATAGATGAGGACTTTTGGGAGATGGTGTGGTCTACAGCTTATCATGAGGTACTCTACCTCAGGCGAGAAATACGTCGAAACTTCTTTAATATCAGACATCGCGCACCAGCAGTTGTTGACAAATAGACGCACACCCCCGCCCCTTGTCTTACAAGACGTAGCTGCTCGCTCCTGCCGATGCACGGAAAACCCAGCTAGCTCTATATCTCGTCATTCAGCCACGTCTCGGTGAAACATAAGAAATTACAGTTTTTTTTCTCTATGGGTTGGGATTATAGTTCATTGTTAAGCTACATGTCTAAACAAAAGGACTCCACTTCGCCAGATGATTACATGATCCATCAAGTTAGCCAGGTGTCTCTGATGGTGATTATTGTATAATAATGCCAAAATATTTGTATCTGGAATTTGTTTTTCAGCATCAGTAGAACACGCCTGACTCTCCTCACCAGTCATACAAGGAGAATGGTCTAATGCCTCCAATCAAAAAGATCTGTAGAACACACCTGACTCTGCTCCACCAGTCAAACAAGGATAATGGACTAATGTCTCCCATCAGAAAGACCTGTAGAACACGCCTGACTCTCCTCACCAGTCATACAAGGAGAATGGTCTGATGCCTCCCATCAGAAAGACCTGTAGTAGAACACGCCTGACTCTCCTCACCAGTCATACAAGGAGAATGGTCTGATGCCTCCCATCAGAAAGACCTGTAGTAGAACACGCCTGACTCTCCTCACCAGTCATACAAGGAGAATGGTCTGATGCCTCCCATCAAAAAGAGAGCTGTAGAACATGCCTGACTCTCCTCACCAGTCATACAAGGAGAATGGTCTGATGCCTCCCATCAGAAAGACCTGTAGAACACACCTGACTCTCCTCACCAGTCATACAAGGAGAAGGGTCTAATGCCTCCCATCAAAAAGAGAGCTGGCCCAAACAAGCCCTGAAGCATGAGGACCTGGTGGTGAACTTCATCAACAGCTACGCAGAGGATAATGCAGTAATATTACCAGGACGCTACCCAGGACACAAACACTTTGGTGGAAAGCTGCTGCCATCTCATGTAACAAAAGCAGGGGTGTGGTGTCCCTACAAGGAATCGAAGACAACACGTTATGATTATGTAATTGACCTCCAACATGATTGGCACTATTTTTATTGATCTCACATTATTTCTGTATTTTCTAGAGGTACGTGTAGTTAGGTCTGTCTTCCTTCAGGAATCTGTGGAGAAAATTGCTGCCCCACATCTCAAGCACTAAGCCCAGGACAGACATGTGATGTCAGGGACAGAGGAACAACTACCAATTTGCCAGAAGCTGTTAAGTCAGCCAAGCTGAAGAAGCAAGAGCAGCATCTCCTGCTTGTTCAGAGTGAGTGGTCTGTCTACCAGAAGCTGTTAAGTCAGCCAAGCTGAAGAAGCAAGAGCAGCATCTCCTGCTTGTTCAGAGTGAGCAGTCTGTCTACCAGAAGATGGTCGCTGACTGCAAGACCACCTGTTAAAGACCTACAGTTGTCTCTGGGGGCCCCTACTGAACCAGCAAGCAAAGACATCAGGATGCATTACAACTTTGATTTTGCTTAACAAGAAAGCAACATTTCCTCCTTCAAACTGATTATATATATATACACAGTGCTCAAAAAAATAAAGGGAACACGTAAACAACACAATGTAACTCCAAGTCAATCACACTTCTGTGAAATCAAACTGTCCACTTAGGAAGCAACACTGACTGACAATAAATTTCACATGCTGTTGTGCAAATGGAATAGACAACAGGTGGAAATTACAGGCAATTAGCAAGACACCCCCAATAAAGGAGTGGTTCTGCAGGTGGTGACCACAGACCACTTCTCAGTTCCTATGCTTCCTGTCTGATGTTTTGGTCACTTTTGAATGCTGGCGGTGCTTTCACTCTAGTGGTAGCATGAGACGGAGTCTACAACCCACACAGGTGGCTCAGGTAGTGCAGCTCATCCAGGATGGCACATCAATGTGAGCTGTGGCAAGAAGGTTTGCTGTGTCTGTCAGCGTAGTGTCCACAGCATGGAGACGCTAGCAGGAGACAGGCCAGTACATCAGGAGACGTGGAGGAGGCCGTAGGAGGGAAACTTCCCAGCAGCAGGACCGCTACCTCCGCCTTTGTGCAAGGAGGAGCAGGAGGAGCACTGCCAGAGCCCTAAAAAATTACCTCCAGCAGGCCACAATTGTGCATGTGTCTGCCAGGTGAGAAACACGGTCAGAAACAGACTCCATGAGGGTGGTATGAAGGCCCGACGTCCACAGGTGGGGGATGTGCTTACAGCCCAACACCGTGCAGGACGTTTGGCATTTGCCAGAGAAAACCAAGATTGGCAAATTCGCCACTGGCGCCCTGTGCTCTTCACAGATGAAAGCAGGTTCACATTGAGCACATGTGACAGACGTGACAGAGTCTGGAGACGCCGTGGAGAACGTTCTGCTGCCTGCAACATCCTCCAGCATGACCGGTTTGGCGGTGGGTCAGTCATGGTGTGGGGTGGCATTTCTTTGGGGGGGCGCACAGCCCTCCATGTGCTCGCCAGAGGTAGCCTGACTGCCATTAGTTACCGAGATGAGATCCTCAGACCCCTTGTGAGATCATATGCTGGTGCGGTTGGCCCTGGGTTCCTCCTAATGCAAGACAATGCTAGACCTCATGTGGCTGGAGTGTGTCAGCAGTTCCTGCAAGAGGAAGGCATTGATGCTATGGACTGGCCCGCCCGTTCCCCAGACCTGGATCCAATTAAGCACATCTGGGACATCATGTCTCGCTCCATCACAGACTGTCCACAGACTGTCCAGGAGTTGGCGGATGCATTAGTCCAGGTCTGGGAGGAGATCCCTCAGGAGACCGCCACCTCATTTGGAGCACGCCCAGGCGTTGTAGGGAGGTCATACAGGCACGTGGAGGACACACACACTACTGAGCCTCATTTTGACATGTTTTAAGGACATTACATCAAAGTTGGATCAGCCTGTAGTGTGGTTTTCCACTTTAATTTTGAGTGTGACTCCAAATCCAGACCTCCATGGGTGGATAAATTTGATTTCCATTGATCATTTTTGTGCGATTTTGTTGTCAGCACATTCAACTATGTAAAGAAAAAAGTAGTTAATAAGAATATTTCATTCATTCAGATCTAGGATGTGTTATTTTAGTGTTCCCTTTATAAAGTACCAGTCAAACGTTTTCCATTATTTTTACTATTTTCTACATGGTTGAATAATGGTGAAGACATCAAAACTACGAAATAACACATACGGGAATCATGTAGTAACCAAAAAAGTGTTAAACAATTAAAAAAAGTAGCCACCCTTTACCTTGACAACAGCTTTGCAAACTCTTGGCATTCTCTCAACCAGCTTCATGAGGTAGTCACCTGGAATGCATTTCAATTAACAGATTAACAGTACCTTGTTAATTTGTGAAATGTCTTTCCTTCTTAATGCGTTTGAGTCAATCAGTTGTGTTGAGACAAGGTAGGAGTTAAATTAAACGGCCTGCTACATGGGCCCAGAAGATATGACTGGTTGATGTGGATAGAAAACACTCTAAAGTTTCCAAAACGGTTAAAAGTGTGTCTGCGAGTATAACAGAACTGATTTAGAAGGCGAAAACCTGAGAAAAATGCATTCAGGAAGTAGTTTTTTGTTTTTTTTGTAGTTTTCTATATCCATTTCAGTATCCATTGATTTAGGATTCCATTTGCAGTTCCTATGCCTTCCACTAGATGTCAACAGTCTTTAGAAATCATTTCAGGCTTGTATTCTTATAAATGAGGGAGTAAGACCAGTCTGAACGAGTGGACCCTAACGTGTCGCAGAGCTTTTTCATGCGCATGTGCATTTCTTTTTTACCTTTTATACTGATGTCCGGTTGAAATATTATAGATCATTTAGGCTAAAAAACAACCAAAACAACCTGAGGATTGAATATAAACATCGTTTGACATGTTTCTATGAACTTTACGGATACAATTTGGATTTTTTTTGTCAGATTGTTTTGACCGAGTTTGAGCCTGTGGATTACTGAAGAAAACGCACTAACAAAACGGAGGTTTTTGGATATAAAGAGACTTCATCGAACAAAAGGAACATTTACTGACTAAATGAATGTCTTCTGATTGCCACCATATGAAGATCACCAAAGGTAAGGGATTAATTTTATCTCTATTTCTGAGTTTTGTAACGCTTCTGCTTGGCTGGTTACTGTTTGTAATAATTTGTCAACTGGGCTATGTTCTGGGCTAGGTATGTTCTGGGCTAGGTATGTTCTGGGCTAGGTATGTTCTGGGCTAGGTATGTTCTGGCCTAGGTATGTTCTGGCCTAGGTATGTTCTGGCCTAGGTATGTTCTGGCCTAGGTATGTTCTGGGCTAGGTATGCTTTCGCCGAAAAAGCATTTTATAAATATGACACTGTGGTTGGTTTAACAAGAAGTTAATCTTTAAACCTATGTCAAATATGTTTTGTTTTCTGAATTTTTACAATGAGCATTTCTGTAATTGAATTTGGCGCTCTGCAATCTCACTGGATGTGAACAAATACGGAAGATGGTATTTTACCAAATAAGGTAATTAATAAAAATAATTAACAGGTGTGCCTAGTTAAAAAAGTTAATTTGTGGAATTGCATTCCGTCTTAATGTGTTTGAGCCAGTCAGTTGTGTTGTGACAAGGTAGGGTTGGTATACAGAAGATAGCCCTATTTGGTAAAAGATCAGGTCCATATTATGCCAAGAACAGCTCAAATAAGCAAAAATAAATGACAGTCCATCAAGACATGAAGGTAAGTCACAAGGGGAAATTTTAAGAACTTTGAAAGTTTCTTCAAGTGCACTCGCAAAATCCCATCAAGTGTTATGATGAAACTGGCTCTCGTGAGGACCGCCACAAGAAAGGACGACCCAGAGTTACCTCTGCCGCAGAGGATAAGTTCATTAGAGTTAACTGGTTCTCATCAGGACCGCCATAGGAAAGGAAGACCCAGAGTTACCTCTGCTGCAGAGGATAAGTTCATTAGAATTACCAGCCTCAGAAATTGCAGCCCAAATAAATGCTTCACAGAGTTCAACTAACAGACACATCTCAACATCCACTGTTCAGAGAAGACTGTGTGAATCAGGCCTTCATGGTCGAATTGCTGCAAAGAAACCACTACTAAAGGACACCAATAAGAAGAACAGACTTGCGTGGGCCAAGAAACACGAGAAATGGACATTAGACCGGTTGAAATCTGTCCTTCGGTCTGAAGAGTCCAAATTAGAGATGTTTGGTTCCAACCGCCTTGTCTTTGCGAGATACAGAGTAGGTGAACAAATTATCTCTGCATGTGTGGTTCCCACCGTGAAGCATGGAGGAGGAGGTGAGATGCACACTTAACCAGCATGGCTACCACAGCATTCTGCAGCGATACACCATCCCACCTGGTTTGCGCTTAGTGGGACTATGGTTTGTTTTTCAACAGGACAATGACCCAACACACCTCCAGGCTGTGTAAGAGCTATTTGACAAAGAGGGAGAGGGATGGAGTGCTGCATCAGATGACCTGGCCTCCACAATACCCAACCTCAACCCAAATGAGATGGTTTGGGGTGAGTTGGACCGCAGAGTGAAGGAAAAGCAGTCAACACAGTGCTCAGCATATGTGGGAACTCCTTCAAGACTGTTGGAAAAGTATTCCAGGTGAAGCTGGTTGAGAGAATGCCAAGAGTGAACAAAGCTGTCATCAAGGGAAAGAATATCAAATATAAAAATATACTTTGATTTGTTTAATACTTTTTTGGTTACTACATGATTCCATATGTGTTATTTCATAGTTTCGACGTCTTCACTATTATTCTACAATGTAGAAAATAGTACAAATAAAGAAAAAGTAGGTGTGTCCGAACTTGTTACTGGTACTCTATATATGGAGTCAATCACCACCTTCCGGAGACACCTGAAACCCCACCTCTTTAAGGAATACCTAGGATAGGATAAAGTAATCCTTCTCACCCCCCCCTTAAAAGATTTAGATGCACTATTGTAAAGTGGCTGCTCCACTGGATGTCATAAGGTGAATGCACCAATTTGTAAGTCGCTCTGGATAAGAGCGTCTGCTAAATGACTTAAATGTAAATGTAAATATGGGAAGCAGGCAAATGCCGTTCACTGAGCTGTAAAGACAGACTGACAGGGGTGAGACAATTCATTTTAATGTATCTTCATGTTATTTTGTTGTTGTTTGCAGGTGCACTATCCCTCTGACCCTATGTAGCCAGGTCCCATCTACTATCCTTCTGACCCTATGTAGCCAGGTCCCATCTACTATCCTTCTGACCCAGGTCCCATCTACTATCCTCCTGACCCTATGTAGCCAGGTCCATCTACTATCCTTCTGACCCTATGTAGCCAGGTCCATCTACTATCCTTCTGACCCTATGTAGCCAGGTCCATCTACTATCCTTCTGACCCTATGTAGCCAGGTCCATCTACTATCCTTCTGACCCAGGTCCATCTACTATCCTTCTGACCCAGGTCCATCTACTATCCTTCTGACCCTATGTAGCCAGGTCCCATCTACTATCCTTCTGACCCAGGTCCATCTACTATCCTTCTGACCCAGGTCCCATCTACTATCCTTCTGACCCTATGTAGCCAGGTCCCATCTACTATCCTTCTGACCCAGGTCCCATCTACTATCCTTCTGACCCTATGTAGCCAGGTCCATCTACTATCCTTCTGACCCTATGTAGCCAGGTCCCATCTACTATCCTTCTGACCCTATGTAGCCAGGTCCCATCTACTATCCTTCTGACCCTATGTAGCCAGGTCCCATCTACTATCTTTCTGACCCAGGTCCATCTACTATCCTTCTGACCCTGTGTAGCCAGGTCCATCTACTATCCTTCTGACACTATGTACCCAGGTCCATCTACTATCCTTCTGACACTATGTACCCAGGTCCATCTACTATCCTTCTGACCCTATGTAGCCAGGTCCATCTACTATCCTTCTGACCCAGGTCCCATCTACTATCATTCTGACCCTATGTAGCCAGGTCCCATCTACTATCCTTCTGACCCAGGTCCCATCTACTATCCTTCTGACCCTATGTAGCCAGGTCCATCTACTATCCTTCTGACCCAGGTCCCATCTACTATCCTTCTGACCCAGGTCCCATCTACTATCCTTCTGACCCTATGTAGCCAGGCCCATCTACTATCCTTCTGACCCAGGTCCATCTACTATCCTTCTGACCCTATGTAGCCAGGTCCATCTACTATCCTTCTGACCCTATGTAGCCAGGTCCATCTACTATCCTTCTGACCCTATGTAGCCAGGTCCATCTACTATCCTTCTGACCCTATGTAGCCAGGTCCATCTACTATCCTTCTGACCCTATGTAGCCAGGTCCATCTACTATCCTTCTGACCCTATGTAGCCAGGTCCATCTACTATCCTTCTGACACTATGTACCCAGGTCCATCTACTATCCTTCTGACCCTATGTAGCCAGGTCCCATCTACTATCCTTCTGACCCTATGTAGCCAGGTCCATCTACTATCCTTCTGACCCTATGTAGCCAGGTCCCATCTACTATCCTTCTGACCCTATGTAGCCAGGTCCCATCTACTATCCTTCTGACCCTATGTAGCCAGGTCCCATCTACTATCCTTCTGACCCAGGTCCATCTACTATCCTTCTGACCCTATGTAGCCAGGTCCATCTACTGTCCTTCTGACCCTATGTAGCCAAGTCCATCTACTATCCTTCTGACCCTATGTAGCCAGGTCCATCTACTATCCTTCTGACCCTATGTAGCCAGGTCCATCTACTATTCTTCTGACCCTATGTAGCCAGGTCCATCTACTATCCTTCTGACCCTATGTAGCCAGGTCCCATCTACTATCCTCCTGACCCTATGTAGCGAGGTCCATCTACTATCCTTCTGACCCTATGTAGCCAGGTCCATCTACTATCCTTCTGACCCAGGTCCATCTACTATCCTTCTGACCCTATATAGCCAGGTCCATCTACTATCCTTCTGACCCTATGTAGCCAGGTCTCATCTACTATCCTTCTGACCCAGGTCCCATCTACTATCCTTCTGACCCTATGTAGCCAGGTCCCATCTACTATCCTTCTGACCCTATGCAGCCAGGTCCCATCTACTATCCCTCTGACCCTATGTAGCCAGGTCCCATATACTATCCTTCTGACCCTATGTAGCCAGGTCCATCTACTATCCTTCTGACCCTATGTAGCCAGGTCCATCTACTATCCTTCTGACCCAGGTCCATCTACTATCCTTCTGACCCTATATAGCCAGGTCCATCTACTATCCTTCTGACCCTATGTAGCCAGGTCTCATCTACTATCCTTCTGACCCAGGTCCCATCTACTATCCTTCTGACCCTATGTAGCCAGGTCCCATCTACTATCCTTCTGACCCTATGCAGCCAGGTCCCATCTACTATCCCTCTGACCCTATGTAGCCAGGTCCCATATACTATCCTTCTGACCCTATGTAGCCAGGTCCATCTACTATCCTTCTGACCCTATGTAGCCAGGTCCATCTACTATCCTTCTGACCCTATGTAGCCAGGTCCATCTACTATCCTTCTGACCCTATGTAGCCAGGTCCATCTACTATCCTTCTGACCCTATGTAGCCAGGTCCATCTACTATCCTTCTGACCCTATGTAGCCAGGTCCATCTACTATCCTTCTGACCCTATGTAGCCAGGTCCCATCTACTATCCTTCTGACCCAGGTCCAACTACTATCCTTCTGACCCTATGTAGCCAGGTCCCATCTACTATCATTCTGACCCTATGTAGCCAGGTCCCATCTACTATCCTTCTGACCCTATGTAGCCAGGTCCCATCTACTATCCTTCTGACCCAGGTCCCATCTACTATCCTTCTGACCCTATGTAGCCAGGTCCATCTACTATCCTTCTGACCCAGGTCCATCTACTATCCTTCTGACCCTATGTAGCCAGGTCCCATCTACTATCATTCTGACCCTATGTAGCCAGGTCCATCTACTATCCTTCTGACCCAGGTCCATCTACTATCCTTCTGACCCTATGTAGCCAGGTCCATCTACTATCCTTCTGACCCAGGTCCCATCTACTATCCTTCTGACCCAGGTCCCATCTACTATCCTTCTGACCCAGGTCCATCTACTATCCTTCTGACCCTATGTAGCCAGGTCCATCTACTATCCTTCTGACCCTATGTACCCAGGTCCATCTACTATCCTTCTGACCCTATGTAGCCAGGTCCATCTACTATCCTTCTGACCCTATGTAGCCAGGTCCATCTACTATCCTTCTGACCCTATGTAGCCAGGTCCCATCTACTATCCTTCTGACCCTATGTAGCCAGGTCCATCTACTATCCTTCTGACCCTATGTAGCCAGGTCCATCTACTATCCTTCTGACCCTATGTAGCCAGGTCCCATATACTATCCTTCTGACCCTATGTAGCCAGGTCCATCTACTATCCTTCTGACCCTATGTACCCAGGTCCATCTACTATCCTTCTGACCCTATGTAGCCAGGTCCATCTACTATCCTTCTGACCCTATGTAGCCAGGTCCCATCTACTATCCTTCTGACCCAGGTCCATCTACTATCCTTCTGACCCTATGTAGCCAGGTCCCATCTACTATCATTCTGACCCTATGTAGCCAGGTCCCATCTACTATCCTTCTGACCCTATGTAGCCAGGTCCCATCTACTATCCTTCTGACCCAGGTCCCATCTACTATCCTTCTGACCCTATGTAGCCAGGTCCATCTACTATCCTTCTGACCCAGGTCCATCTACTATCCTTCTGACCCTATGTAGCCAGGTCCCATCTACTATCATTCTGACCCTATGTAGCCAGGTCCCATCTACTATCCTTCTGACCCAGGTCCCATCTACTATCCTTCTGACCCTATGTAGCCAGGTCCATCTACTATCCTTCTGACCCAGGTCCATCTACTATCCTTCTGACCCTATGTAGCCAGGTCCATCTACTATCCTTCTGACCCAGGTCCCATCTACTATCCTTCTGACCCAGGTCCCATCTACTATCCTTCTGACCCAGGTCCCATCTACTATCCTTCTGACCCAGGTCCCATCTACTATCCTTCTGACCCTATGTACCCAGGTCCCATCTACTATCCTTCTGACCCTATGTAGCCAGGTCCCATCTACTATCCATCTGACCCTATGTAGCCAGGTCCCATCTACTATCCTTCTGACCCTATGTAGCCAGGTCCCATCTACTATCCTTCTGACCCAGGTCCCATCTACTATCCTTCTGACCCTATGTAGCCAGGTCCATCTACTATCCTTCTGACCCTATGTAGCCAGGTCTCATCTACTATCCTTCTGACCCAGGTCCCATCTACTATCCTTCTGACCCTATGTAGCCAGGTCCCATCTACTATCCTTCTGACCCTATGCAGCCAGGTCCCATCTACTATCCCTCTGACCCTATGTAGCCAGGTCCCATCTACTATCCTTCTGACCCAGGTCCATCTACTATCATTCTGACCCTATGTAGCCAGGTCCCATCTACTATCCTTCTGACCCTATGTAGCCAGGTCCCATCTACTATCCTTCTGACCCAGGTCCCATCTACTATCCTTCTGACCCTATGTAGCCAGGTCCATCTACTATCCTTCTGACCCAGGTCCATCTACTATCCTTCTGACCCTATGTAGCCAGGTCCCATCTACTATCATTCTGACCCTATGTAGCCAGGTCCATCTACTATCCTTCTGACCCAGGTCCATCTACTATCCTTCTGACCCTATGTAGCCAGGTCCATCTACTATCCTTCTGACCCAGGTCCCATCTACTATCCTTCTGACCCAGGTCCATCTACTATCCTTCTGACCCTATGTAGCCAGGTCCATCTACTATCCTTCTGACCCTATGTACCCAGGTCCATCTACTATCCTTCTGACCCTATGTAGCCAGGTCCATCTACTATCCTTCTGACCCTATGTAGCCAGGTCCATCTACTATCCTTCTGACCCTATGTAGCCAGGTCCATCTACTATCCATCTGACCCTATGTAGCCAGGTCCCATCTACTATCCTTCTGACCCTATGTAGCCAGGTCCCATCTACTATCCTTCTGACCCAGGTCCATCTACTATCCTTCTGACCCTATGTAGCCAGGTCCATCTACTATCCTTCTGACCCTATGTACCCAGGTCCATCTACTATCCTTCTGACCCTATGTAGCCAGGTCCATCTACTATCCTTCTGACCCAGGTCCATCTACTATCCTTCTGACCCTAAGTAGCCAGGTCCCATCTACTATCATTCTGACCCTATGTAGCCAGGTCCATCTACTATCCTTCTGACCCAGGTCCATCTACTATCCTTCTGACCCTATGTACCCAGGTCCATCTACTATCCTTCTGACCCTATGTAGCCAGGTCCATCTACTATCCTTCTGACCCTATGTAGCCAGGTCCCATCTACTATCCCTCTGACCCTATGTAGCCAGGTCCCATATACTATCCTTCTGACCCTATGTAGCCAGGTCCATCTACTATCCTTCTGACCCTATGTAGCCAGGTCCATCTACTATCCTTCTGACCCTATGTAGCCAGGTCCATCTACTATCCTTCTGACCCTATGTAGCCAGGTCCATCTACTATCCTTCTGACCCTATGTAGCCAGGTCCATCTACTATCCTTCTGACCCTATGTAGCCAGGTCCCATCTACTATCCTTCTGACCCAGGTCCATCTACTATCCTTCTGACCCTATGTAGCCAGGTCCCATCTACTATCATTCTGACCCTATGTAGCCAGGTCCCATCTACTATCCTTCTGACCCTATGTAGCCAGGTCCCATCTACTATCCTTCTGACCCAGGTCCCATCTACTATCCTTCTGACCCTATGTAGCCAGGTCCATCTACTATCCTTCTGACCCAGGTCCATCTACTATCCTTCTGACCCTATGTAGCCAGGTCCCATCTACTATCATTCTGACCCTATGTAGCCAGGTCCCATCTACTATCCTTCTGACCCTATGTAGCCAGGTCCATCTACTATCCATCTGACCCTATGTAGCCAGGTCCCATCTACTATCCTTCTGACCCTATGTAGCCAGGTCCCATCTACTATCCTTCTGACCCTATGTAGCCAGGTCTCATCTACTATCCCTCTGACCCTATGTAGCCAGGTCCATCTACTATCCTTCTGACCCTATGTAGCCAGGTCCCATCTACTATCCTTCTGACCCAGGTCCATCTACTATCCTTCTGACCCTATGTAGCCAGGTCCCATCTACTATCATTCTGACCCTATGTAGCCAGGTCCCATCTACTATCCTTCTGACCCTATGTAGCCAGGTCCCATCTACTATCCTTCTGACCCAGGTCCCATCTACTATCCTTCTGACCCTATGTAGCCAGGTCCATCTACTATCCTTCTGACCCAGGTCCATCTACTATCCTTCTGACCCTATGTAGCCAGGTCCATCTACTATCCTTCTGACCCTATGTAGCCAGGTCCCTCTACTATCCTTCTGACCCTATGTAGCCAGGTCCCATCTACTATCCTTCTGACCCAGGTCCCATCTACTATCCTTCTGACCCAGGTCCCATCTACTATCCTTCTGACCCTATGTAGCCAGGTCCCATCTACTATCCTTCTGACCCAGGTCCCATCTACTATCCTTCTGACCCTATGTAGCCAGGTCCCATCTACTATCCTTCTGACCCTATGTAGCCAGGTCCCATCTACTATCCTTCTGACCCTATGTAGCCAGGTCCCATCTACTATCCTTCTGACCCAGGTCCCATCTACTATCCTTCTGACCCTATGTAGCCAGGTCCATCTACTATCCTTCTGACCCAGGTCCCATCTACTATCCTTCTGACCCTATGTAGCCAGGTCCATCTACTATCCTTCTGACCCAGGTCCCATCTAC
Source organism: Oncorhynchus nerka (assembly GCF_034236695.1). Lineage (NCBI taxonomy): Eukaryota > Metazoa > Chordata > Actinopteri > Salmoniformes > Salmonidae > Oncorhynchus > Oncorhynchus nerka. The sequence goes on along the minus strand of NC_088422.1, from coordinate 5,867,094 downwards.
TATCCTTCTGACCCAGGTCCCATCTACTATCCTTCTGACCCAGGTCCCATCTACTATCCTTCTGACCCTATGTAGCCAGGTCCATCTACTATCCTTCTGACCCTATGTAGCCAGGTCCCATCTACTATCCTTCTGACCCTATGCAGCCAGGTCCCATCTACTATCCCTCTGACCCTATGTAGCCAGGTCCCATCTACTATCCTTCTGACCCTATGTAGCCAGGTCCATCTACTATACTTCTGACCCTATGTAGCCAGGTCCCATCTACTATCCTTCTGACCCTATGTACCCAGGTCCATCTACTATCCTTCTGACCCTATGTAGCCAGGTCCCATCTACTATCCTTCTGACCCTATGTAGCCAGGTCCATCTACTATCCTTCTGACCCTATGTAGCCAGGTCCCATCTACTATCCTTCTGACCCTATGTAGCCAGGTCCCATCTACTATCCTTCTGACCCTATGTAGCCAGGTCCCATCTACTATCCTTCTGACCCTATGTACCCAGGTCCATCTACTATCCTTCTGACCCAGGTCCATCTACTATCCTTCTGACCCTATGTAGCCAGGTCCCATCTACTATCCTTCTGACCCTATGTAGCCAGGTCCATCTACTATCCTTCTGACCCAGGTCCCATCTACTATCCTTCTGACCCAGGTCCCATCTACTATCCTTCTGACCCTATGTAGCCAGGTCCCATCTACTATCCTTCTGACCCTATGTACCCAGGTCCATCTACTATCCTTCTGACCCTATGTAGCCAGGTCCCATCTACTATCCTTCTGACCCTATTTAGCCAGGTCCATCTACTATCCTTCTGACCCTATGTAGCCAGGTCCCATCTACTATCCTTCTGACCCTATGTAGCCAGGTCCCATCTACTATCCTTCTGACCCTATGTAGCCAGGTCCCATCTACTATCCTTCTGACCCTATGTAGCCAGGTCCCATCTACTATCCTTCTGACCCTATGTACCCAGGTCCATCTACTATCCTTCTGACCCAGGTCCATCTACTATCCTTCTGACCCTATGTAGCCAGGTCCCATCTACTATCCTTCTGACCCTATGTAGCCAGGTCCATCTACTATCCTTCTGACCCAGGTCCCATCTACTATCCTTCTGACCCAGGTCCATCTACTATCCTTCTGACCCTATGTAGCCAGGTCCCATCTACTATCCTTCTGACCCTATGTAGCCAGGTCCATCTACTATCCTTCTGACCCAGGTCCCATCTACTATCCTTCTGACCCAGGTCCCATCTACTATCCTTCTGACCCTATGTAGCCAGGTCCCATCTACTATCCTTCTGACCCAGGTCCCATCTACTATCCTTCTGACCCAGGTCCATCTACTATCCTTCTGACCCTATGTAGCCAGGTCCATCTACTATCCTTCTGACCCTACGTACCCAGGTCCATCTACTATCCTTCTGACCCTATGTAGCCAGGTCCATCTACTATCCTTCTGACCCTATGTAGCCAGGTCCATCTACTATCCTTCTGACCCTATGTAGCCAGGTCCATCTACTATCCATCTGACCCTATGTAGCCAGGTCCCATCTACTATCCTTCTGACCCTATGTAGCCAGGTCCCATCTACTATCCTTCTGACCCAGGTCCATCTACTATCCTTCTGACCCTATGTAGCCAGGTCCATCTACTATCCTTCTGACCCTATGTACCCAGGTCCATCTACTATCCTTCTGACCCTATGTAGCCAGGTCCATCTACTATCCTTCTGACCCAGGTCCATCTACTATCCTTCTGACCCTAAGTAGCCAGGTCCCATCTACTATCATTCTGACCCTATGTAGCCAGGTCCATCTACTATCCTTCTGACCCTATGTACCCAGGTCCATCTACTATCCTTCTGACCCTATGTAGCCAGGTCCATCTACTATCCTTCTGACCCTATGTAGCCAGGTCCCATCTACTATCCCTCTGACCCTATGTAGCCAGGTCCCATATACTATCCTTCTGACCCTATGTAGCCAGGTCCATCTACTATCCTTCTGACCCTATGTAGCCAGGTCCATCTACTATCCTTCTGACCCTATGTAGCCAGGTCCATCTACTATCCTTCTGACCCTATGTAGCCAGGTCCATCTACTATCCTTCTGACCCTATGTAGCCAGGTCCATCTACTATCCTTCTGACCCTATGTAGCCAGGTCCCATCTACTATCCTTCTGACCCAGGTCCATCTACTATCCTTCTGACCCTATGTAGCCAGGTCCCATCTACTATCATTCTGACCCTATGTAGCCAGGTCCCATCTACTATCCTTCTGACCCTATGTAGCCAGGTCCCATCTACTATCCTTCTGACCCAGGTCCCATCTACTATCCTTCTGACCCTATGTAGCCAGGTCCATCTACTATCCTTCTGACCCAGGTCCATCTACTATCCTTCTGACCCTATGTAGCCAGGTCCCATCTACTATCATTCTGACCCTATGTAGCCAGGTCCCATCTACTATCCTTCTGACCCTATGTAGCCAGGTCCATCTACTATCCATCTGACCCTATGTAGCCAGGTCCCATCTACTATCCTTCTGACCCTATGTAGCCAGGTCCCATCTACTATCCTTCTGACCCTATGTAGCCAGGTCTCAACTACTATCCCTCTGACCCTATGTAGCCAGGTCCATCTACTATCCTTCTGACCCTATGTAGCCAGGTCCCATCTACTATCCTTCTGACCCAGGTCCATCTACTATCCTTCTGACCCTATGTAGCCAGGTCCCATCTACTATCATTCTGACCCTATGTAGCCAGGTCCCATCTACTATCCTTCTGACCCTATGTAGCCAGGTCCCATCTACTATCCTTCTGACCCAGGTCCCATCTACTATCCTTCTGACCCTATGTAGCCAGGTCCATCTACTATCCTTCTGACCCAGGTCCATCTACTATCCTTCTGACCCTATGTAGCCAGGTCCATCTACTATCCTTCTGACCCTATGTAGCCAGGTCCCTCTACTATCCTTCTGACCCTATGTAGCCAGGTCCCATCTACTATCCTTCTGACCCAGGTCCCATCTACTATCCTTCTGACCCAGGTCCCATCTACTATCCTTCTGACCCTATGTAGCCAGGTCCCATCTACTATCCTTCTGACCCAGGTCCCATCTACTATCCTTCTGACCCTATGTAGCCAGGTCCCATCTACTATCCTTCTGACCCTATGTAGCCAGGTCCCATCTACTATCCTTCTGACCCTATGTAGCCAGGTCCCATCTACTATCCTTCTGACCCAGGTCCCATCTACTATCCTTCTGACCCTATGTAGCCAGGTCCATCTACTATCCTTCTGACCCAGGTCCCATCTACTATCCTTCTGACCCTATGTAGCCAGGTCCATCTACTATCCTTCTGACCCAGGTCCCATCTACTATCCTTCTGACCCAGGTCCCATCTACTATCCTTCTGACCCAGGTCCCATCTACTATCCTTCTGACCCTATGTAGCCAGGTCCATCTACTATCCTTCTGACCCTATGTAGCCAGGTCCCATCTACTATCCTTCTGACCCTATGCAGCCAGGTCCCATCTACTATCCCTCTGACCCTATGTAGCCAGGTCCCATCTACTATCCTTCTGACCCTATGTAGCCAGGTCCATCTACTATACTTCTGACCCTATGTAGCCAGGTCCCATCTACTATCCTTCTGACCCTATGTACCCAGGTCCATCTACTATCCTTCTGACCCTATGTAGCCAGGTCCCATCTACTATCCTTCTGACCCTATGTAGCCAGGTCCATCTACTATCCTTCTGACCCTATGTAGCCAGGTCCCATCTACTATCCTTCTGACCCTATGTAGCCAGGTCCCATCTACTATCCTTCTGACCCTATGTAGCCAGGTCCCATCTACTATCCTTCTGACCCTATGTACCCAGGTCCATCTACTATCCTTCTGACCCAGGTCCATCTACTATCCTTCTGACCCTATGTAGCCAGGTCCCATCTACTATCCTTCTGACCCTATGTAGCCAGGTCCATCTACTATCCTTCTGACCCAGGTCCCATCTACTATCCTTCTGACCCAGGTCCCATCTACTATCCTTCTGACCCTATGTAGCCAGGTCCCATCTACTATCCTTCTGACCCTATGTACCCAGGTCCATCTACTATCCTTCTGACCCTATGTAGCCAGGTCCCATCTACTATCCTTCTGACCCTATTTAGCCAGGTCCATCTACTATCCTTCTGACCCTATGTAGCCAGGTCCCATCTACTATCCTTCTGACCCTATGTAGCCAGGTCCCATCTACTATCCTTCTGACCCTATGTAGCCAGGTCCCATCTACTATCCTTCTGACCCTATGTAGCCAGGTCCCATCTACTATCCTTCTGACCCTATGTACCCAGGTCCATCTACTATCCTTCTGACCCAGGTCCATCTACTATCCTTCTGACCCTATGTAGCCAGGTCCCATCTACTATCCTTCTGACCCTATGTAGCCAGGTCCATCTACTATCCTTCTGACCCAGGTCCCATCTACTATCCTTCTGACCCAGGTCCATCTACTATCCTTCTGACCCTATGTAGCCAGGTCCCATCTACTATCCTTCTGACCCTATGTAGCCAGGTCCATCTACTATCCTTCTGACCCAGGTCCCATCTACTATCCTTCTGACCCAGGTCCCATCTACTATCCTTCTGACCCTATGTAGCCAGGTCCCATCTACTATCCTTCTGACCCAGGTCCCATCTACTATCCTTCTGACCCTATGTAGCCAGGTCCCATCTACTATCCATCTGACCCTATGTAGCCAGGTCCCATCTACTATCCTTCTGACCCTATGTAGCCAGGTCCCATCTACTATCCTTCTGACCCAGGTCCCATCTACTATCCTTCTGACCCTATGTAGCCAGGTCCATCTACTATCCTTCTGACCCTATGTAGCCAGGTCCCATCTACTATCCTTCTGACCCTATGCAGCCAGGTCCCATCTACTATCCCTCTGACCCTATGTAGCCAGGTCCCATCTACTATCCTTCTGACCCAGGTCCATCTACTATCATTCTGACCCTATGTAGCCAGGTCCCATCTACTATCCTTCTGACCCTATGTAGCCAGGTCCCATCTACTATCCTTCTGACCCAGGTCCCATCTACTATCCTTCTGACCCTATGTAGCCAGGTCCATCTACTATCCTTCTGACCCAGGTCCATCTACTATCCTTCTGACCCTATGTAGCCAGGTCCCATCTACTATCATTCTGACCCTATGTAGCCAGGTCCATCTACTATCCTTCTGACCCAGGTCCATCTACTATCCTTCTGACCCTATGTAGCCAGGTCCATCTACTATCCTTCTGACCCAGGTCCCATCTACTATCCTTCTGACCCAGGTCCCATCTACTATCCTTCTGACCCAGGTCCATCTACTATCCTTCTGACCCTATGTAGCCAGGTCCATCTACTATCCTTCTGACCCTATGTACCCAGGTCCATCTACTATCCTTCTGACCCTATGTAGCCAGGTCCATCTACTATCCTTCTGACCCTATGTAGCCAGGTCCATCTACTATCCTTCTGACCCTATGTAGCCAGGTCCATCTACTATCCATCTGACCCTATGTAGCCAGGTCCCATCTACTATCCTTCTGACCCTATGTAGCCAGGTCCCATCTACTATCCTTCTGACCCAGGTCCATCTACTATCCTTCTGACCCTATGTAGCCAGGTCCATCTACTATCCTTCTGACCCTATGTACCCAGGTCCATCTACTATCCTTCTGACCCTATGTAGCCAGGTCCATCTACTATCCTTCTGACCCTATGTAGCCAGGTCCCATCTACTATCCCTCTGACCCTATGTAGCCAGGTCCCATATACTATCCTTCTGACCCTATGTAGCCAGGTCCATCTACTATCCTTCTGACCCTATGTAGCCAGGTCCATCTACTATCCTTCTGACCCTATGTAGCCAGGTCCATCTACTATCCTTCTGACCCTATGTAGCCAGGTCCATCTACTATCCTTCTGACCCTATGTAGCCAGGTCCCATCTACTATCCTTCTGACCCAGGTCCATCTACTATCCTTCTGACCCTATGTAGCCAGGTCCCATCTACTATCATTCTGACCCTATGTAGCCAGGTCCCATCTACTATCCTTCTGACCCTATGTAGCCAGGTCCCATCTACTATCCTTCTGACCCAGGTCCCATCTACTATCCTTCTGACCCTATGTAGCCAGGTCCATCTACTATCCTTCTGACCCAGGTCCATCTACTATCCTTCTGACCCTATGTAGCCAGGTCCCATCTACTATCATTCTGACCCTATGTAGCCAGGTCCATCTACTATCCATCTGACCCTATGTAGCCAGGTCCATCTACTATCCATCTGACCCTATGTAGCCAGGTCCCATCTACTATCCTTCTGACCCTATGTAGCCAGGTCCCATCTACTATCCTTCTGACCCAGGTCCCATCTACTATCCTTCTGACCCTATGTAGCCAGGTCTCATCTACTATCCCTCTGACCCTATGTAGCCAGGTCCATCTACTATCCTTCTGACCCTATGTAGCCAGGTCCATCTACTATCCTTCTGACCCAGGTCCATCTACTATCCTTCTGACCCAGGTCCATCTACTATCCTTCTGACCCTATGTAGCCAGGTCCATCTACTATCCTTCTGACCCTATGTAGCCAGGTCCCATCTACTATCCTTCTGACCCTATGTAGCCAGGTCCCATCTACTATCCTTCTGACCCTATGTAGCCAGGTCCCATCTACTATCCTTCTGACCCAGGTCCCATCTACTATCCTTCTGACCCAGGTCCCATCTACTATCCTTCTGACCCTATGTAGCCAGGTCCCATCTACTATCCTTCTGACCCAGGTCCCATCTACTATCCTTCTGACCCTATGTAGCCAGGTCCCATCTACTATCCTTCTGACCCTATGTAGCCAGGTCCCATCTACTATCCTTCTGACCCAGGTCCCATCTACTATCCTTCTGACCCTATGTAGCCAGGTCCATCTACTATCCTTCTGACCCAGGTCCCATCTACTATCCTTCTGACCCTATGTAGCCAGGTCCATCTACTATCCTTCTGACCCAGGTCCCATCTACTATCCTTCTGACCCAGGTCCCATCTACTATCCTTCTGACCCAGGTCCCATCTACTATCCTTCTGACCCAGGTCCCATCTACTATCCTTCTGACCCTATGTAGCCAGGTCCCATCTACTATCCTTCTGACCCTATGCAGCCAGGTCCCATCTACTATCCCTCTGACCCTATGTAGCCAGGTCCCATCTACGATCCTTCTGACCCTATGTAGACAGGTCCATCTACTATCCTTCTGACCCTATGTAGCCAGGTCCCATCTACTATCCTTCTGACCCTATGTAGCCAGGTCCATCTACTATCCTTCTGACCCTATGTAGCCAGGTCCATCTACTATCCTTCTGACCCTATGTAGCCAGGTCCCATCTACTATCCTTCTGACCCTATGTAGCCAGGTCCCATCTACTATCCTTCTGACCCTATGTAGCCAGGTCCCATCTACTATCCTTCTGACCCTATGTACCCAGGTCCATCTACTATCCTTCTGACCCAGGTCCATCTACTATCCTTCTGACCCTATGTAGCCAGGTCCCATCTACTATCCTTCTGACCCTATGTAGCCAGGTCCATCTACTATCCTTCTGACCCAGGTCCCATCTACTATCCTTCTGACCCAGGTCCCATCTACTATCCTTCTGACCCTATGTAGCCAGGTCCCATCTACTATCCTTCTGACCCTATGTACCCAGGTCCATCTACTATCCTTCTGACCCTATGTAGCCAGTTCCCATCTACTATCCTTCTGACCCTATGTAGCCAGGTCCATCTACTATCCTTCTGACCCTATGTAGCCAGGTCCCATCTACTATCCTTCTGACCCTATGTAGCCAGGTCCCATCTACTATCCTTCTGACCCTATGTAGCCAGGTCCCATCTACTATCCTTCTGACCCTATGTAGCCAGGTCCCATCTACTATCCTTCTGACCCTATGTACCCAGGTCCATCTACTATCCTTCTGACCCAGGTCCATCTACTATCCTTCTGACCCTATGTAGCCAGGTCCCATCTACTATCCTTCTGACCCTATGTAGCCAGGTCCATCTACTATCCTTCTGACCCAGGTCCCATCTACTATCCTTCTGACCCAGGTCCCATCTACTATCCTTCTGACCCTATGTAGCCAGGTCCCATCTACTATCCTTCTGACCCAGGTCCCATCTACTATCCTTCTGACCCTATGTAGCCAGGTCCCATCTACTATCCTTCTGACCCAGGTCCCATCTACTATCCTTCTGACCCTATGCAGCCAGGTCCCATCTACTATCCCTCTGACCCTATGTACCCAGGTCCATCTACTATCCTTCTGACCCTATGTAGCCAGGTCCCATCTACTATCCTTCTGACCCTATGTAGCCAGGTCCCATCTACTATCCTTCTGACCCTATGTAGCCAGGTCCCATCTACTATCCTTCTGACCCTATGTAGCCAGGTCCCATCTACTATCCTTCTGACCCTATGTAGCCAGGTCCCATCTACTATCCTTCTGACCCTATGTAGCCAGGTCCCATCTACTATCCTTCTGACCCAGGTCCATCCACTATCCTTCTGACCCTATGTAGCCAGGTCCCATCTACTATCCTTCTGACCCTATGTAGCCAGGTCCCATCTACTATCCTTCTGACCCAGGTCCATCTACTATCCTTCTGACCCTATGTAGCCAGGTCCCATCTACTATCCTTCTGACCCAGGTCCCATCTACTATCCTTCTGACCCTATGTAGCCAGGTCCCATCTACTATCCTTCTGACCCTATGTACCCAGGTCCATCTACTATCCATCTGACCCTATGTAGCCAGGTCCATCTACTATCCTTCTGACCCTATGTAGCCAGGTCCATCTACTATCCTTCTGACCCTATGTAGCCAGGTCCATCTACTATCCTTCTGACCCTATGTAGCCAGGTCCATCTACTATCCTTCTGACCCTATGTAGTCAGGTCCCATCTACTATCCTTCTGACCCTATGTAGCCAGGTCCCATCTACTATCCTTCTGACCCTATGTAGCCAGGTCCCATCTACTATCCTTCTGACCCAGGTCCCATCTACTATCCTTCTGACCCTATGTAGCCAGGTCCCATCTACTATCCTTCTGACCCAGGTCCATCTACTATCCTTCTGACCCTATGTAGCCAGGTCCCATCTACTATCATTCTGACCCTATGTAGCCAGGTCCATATACTATCCTTCTGACCCTATGTAGCCAGGTCCATCTACTATCATTCTGACCCTATGTAGCCAGGTCCCATCTACTATCATTCTGACCCTATGTAGCTAGGTCCATCTACTATCCTTCTGACCCTATGTAGCCAGGTCCCATCTACTATCCTCCTGACCCTATGTAGCCAGGTCCCATCTACTGTCCTTCTGACCCAGGTCCCATCTACTATCCTTCTGACCCTATGTAGCCAGGTCCATCTACTATCCTTCTGACCCTATGTAGCCAGGTCCCATCTACTATCATTCTGACCCTATGTAGCCAGGTCCCATCTACTATCATTCTGACCCTATGTAGCCAGGTCCATCTACTATCCTTCTGACCCAGGTCCCATCTACTATCCCTCTGACCCTATGTAGCCAGGTCCCATCTACTATCCTTCTGACCCTATGTAGCCAGGTCCATCTACTATCCTTCTGACCCAGGTCCCATCTACTATCCCTCTGACCCTATGTAGCCAGGTCCCATCTACTATCCTTCTGACCCTATGTAGCCAGGTCCCATCTACTATCCTTCTGACCCAGGTCCCATCTACTATCCTTCTGACCCAGGTCCATCTACTATCCTTCTGACCCTATGCAGCCAGGTCCATCTACTTTTTAACTCCTCACAAGTGTGGCTTGTTTGGTGTCAGCTGTGAAGGAATACCACAACAAGTCAACTACGTTGATGAAGGCATGTCATTCAGCAAAGGCAGCAGCGCAGTCCTCAACTACATGCACCATTTCTTCAGCAACTACGAAGTTGGGGAGACACATGAACTGTGATAACTACAGTGGCCCAAACAGGAACAAGTTTGTTCTCTGGTATTGTGTCTGATGGACCATGCACAACTTCACCACACTCTGGCCCTTCACTTCCTGATCACAGGCCACACCAAGTTCTCCCCCCGCCCCCCCCCCCCCCCCGACTAGTGCCCTCAGCCTCATCAAGCGGCGTTTCAGAAAGACCAGAGTGAACACTTTGTCTTAGATTGCTGCTGCTGTGAAGGACAGCACTGTGACAGGGGTCAACATCCCACAGTTGGTTGGACTGGAGGATGGTACCGTACCAGCACTTTAGGTGAGGTATGAGGTTATTCTTCTTATCTAAACTCGGAAGGTGAATTGTTGTGCAAGGTTTTAATGTCTTCTACATTTTGTTTTCTCCTGTTTTACAGCTTCGATGCTCTGAAGCCTGGTGTTGTTGTCGCCAAGGAGCGTTGGGAACCATGTTAGAGCCTCTTAGTCGGGACCAGGTTTCAGCTGCTGCACAACGCTGACATCCTTCCTCCCAAAGATGATCTGCCTGGACAAGCACCACCTGCCTGTACAAGCACCACCTGGACTGTACAAGCACCACCTGGACTGTACAAGCACCACCTGGACTGTACAAGCACCACCTGGACTGTACAAGCACCACCTGGACTGTACAAGCACCACCTGGACTGTACAAGCACCACCTGGACTGTACAAGCACCACCTGGACTGTACAAGCACCACCTGGACTGTACAAGCACCACCTGGACTGGACAAGCACCACCTGGACTGGACAAGCACCACCTGGACTGGACAAGCACCACCTGGACTGGACAAGCACCACCTGGACTGTACAAGCACCACCTGGACTGGACAAGCACCACCTGGACTGGACACAGCTAGACAAACGTATATTTTAGAGAAGATCAGAGATCTTTTTGCGACGAAGAAGCTACGGACATCACATGCCCTGCACCGAAAGTCAAGGGCAGGGAAGAAACAGGCTCTCCGAAAATAGATTCCCTTGTTCATGCGTGGTTCGGACGGACCAGTTCATCACTGGGGGGAGAGTTCCCAGTCCTCAGCACTATCAGCAGTGCCTCTATTCACATAACTCTCTCCTAACACACACGCTATAAGTCACTGTTACTATTCATTATTTTATCCTGCTGCTCAGCTACATTGCCCCTGATTTATAATGCTTATAACTACCTCATCAATCACCAGTATCACTGATATGGTCTTGTACATACTTTATTTTATTCCCTACTGACATTGATACTTGATCTATTTTTCTTTATATTGATATTGCTACTATGCAAGTAACCATTTCGCTGAGACAACAGTAGATCACAGTCCGCCATCTTGAGATAGCTACTGTATGTGGGACAAACATAGTCCTCACAGTCACAGTGAGAACATTTTTAGAGACAAGCGGATAAGGTTAAATTTCACACACAGTATAAACACACACGTACAGTTTGCGGACAGAAGTGTGTTGTGATTGACAAAGCATCTGTCCGTCTGTCGTGTTGATCTGGTTGTGTTTATGCTTGTGGAAAGAGCAGAGGGACCTCTCCACTACGTTCCTGTTAGTGGAAAGTTATGCAGCCGTCAGCTGATCTAGGGGAGAGAGAAACCTAATCCTAACGTTTAGAAAGTGCTTAGCAACCACTCAATCAGAAACAGTTTGACTCTCACAGCAGCAGCAGTGTGTGTGTGTGTGTGTGTGTGTGTGTGTGTGTGTGTGTGTGTGTTTGACCTTGACTTCAGCAGGCAAAACTCACATTAGGACTTAATTACGCCTGCATACCAGAGTCAATGTGTTTAGAGTCAAAACATTGAAGTTTCTGCATTATGATGCATTAACATGAGACTACAACATTCTATAACAGCCATGTTAGAACCTCATTAACATGACACTACAACATTCTATAAGTCATGTTAGAACCTCATTAACATGACACTACAACATTCTATAACAGTCCTGTTAGAACCTCATTAACATGACACTACAACATTCTATAACAGCCATGTTAGAACCTCATTAACATGACACTACAACATTATATAACAGCCATGTTAGAACCTCATTAACATGACACTACAACATTCTATAACAGCCATGTTAGAACCTCATTAACATGACACTACAACATTCTATAACAGCCATGTTAGAACCTCATTAACATGACACTACAACATTCTATAACAGTCCTGTTAGAACCTCATTAACATGACACTACAACATTCTATAACAGCCATGTTAGAACCTCATTAACATGACACTACAACATTCTATAACAGTCATGTTAGAACCTCATTAACATGAAACTACAACATTCTATAACAGTCATGTTAGAACCTCATTAACATGACACTACAACATTCTATAACAGCCATGTTAGAACCTCATTAACATGACACTACAACAGCCATGTTAGAACCTCATTAACATGACACTACAACATTCTATAACAGTCATGTTAGAACCTCATTAACGTGACACTACAACATTCTATAACAGTCATGTTAGAACCTCATTAACATGAAACTACAACATTCTATAACAGTCATGTTAGAACCTCATTGACATGACACTACAACATTCTATATCAGCCATGTTAGAACCTCATTAGCATGACACTACAACAGCCATGTTAGAACCTCATTAACATGACACTACAACATTCTATAACAGTCATGTTAGAACCTCATTAACATGACACCACAACATTCTATAACAGTCATGTTAGAACCTCATTAACATGACACTACAACATTCTGTAACAGCCATGTTGGAACCTCATTAACATGACACTACAACATTCTATAACAGCCATGTTAGAACCTCATTAACATGACACTACAACATTCTATAACAGCCATGTTAGAACCTCATTAACATGACACTACAACATTCTATAACAGCCATGTTAGAACCCCATTAACATGACACTACAACATTCTATAACAGCCATGTTAGAACCTCATTAACATGACACTACAACATTCTATAACAGCCATGTTAGAACCCCATTAACATGACGCTACAACATTCTATAACAGCCATATTAGAACCTCATTAACATGACACTACAACATTCTATAACAGCCATGTTAGAACCTCATTAACATGACACGACAACATTCTATAACAGTCCTGTTAGAACCTCATTAACATGACACTACAACATTCTATAACAGCCATGTTAGAACCTCATTAACATGACACTACAACATTCTATAACAGTCATGTTAGAACCTCATTAACATGACACTACAACATTCTATAACAGTCATGTTAGAACCTCATTAACATGAAACTACAACATTCTATAACAGTCATGTTAGAACCTCATTAACATGACACTACAACATTCTATAACGTTCATGTTAGAACCTCATTAACATGACACTACAACATTCTATAACAGCCATGTTAGAACCTCATTAACATGACACTACAACAGCCATGTTAGAACCTCATTAACATGACACTACAACATTCTATAACAGTCATGTTAGAACCTCATTAACGTGACACTACAACATTCTATAACAGTCATGTTAGAACCTCATTAACATGAAACTACAACCTTCTATAACAGTCATGTTAGAACCTCATTGACATGACACTACAACATTCTATATCAGCCATGTTAGAACCTCATTAGCATGACACTACAACAGCCATGTTAGAACCTCATTAACATGACACTACAACATTCTATAACAGTCATGTTAGAACCTCATTAACATGACACCACAACATTCTATAACAGTCATGTTAGAACCTCATTAACATGACACTACAACATTCTGTAACAGCCATGTTAGAACCTCATTAACATGACACTACAACATTCTATAACAGCCATGTTAGAACCTCATTAACATGACACTACAACATTCTATAACAGCCATGTTAGAACCTCATTAACATGACACCACAACATTCTATAACAGTCATGTTAGAACCTCATTAACATGACACTACAACATTCTATAACAGCCATGTTAGAACCTCATTAACATGACACTACAACATTCTGTAACAGCCATGTTAGAACCTCATTAACATGACACTACAACATTCTATAACAGCCATGTTAGAACCTCATTAACATGACACTACAACATTCTATAACAGCCATGTTAGAACCTCATTAACATGACACCACAACATTCTATAACAGTCATGTTAGAACCTCATTAACATGACACTACAACATTCTATAACAGCCATGTTAGAACCTCATTAACATGACACTACAACATTCTATAACAGTCCTGTTAGAACCTCATTAACATGACACTACAACATTCTATAACAGCCATGTTAGAACCTCATTAACATGACACTACAACATTCTATAACAGTCATGTTAGAACCTCATTAACATGAAACTACAACATTCTATAACAGTCATGTTAGAACCTCATTAACATGACACTACAACAGCCATGTTAGAACCTCATTAACGTGACACTACAACATTCTATAACAGCCATGTTAGAACCTCATTAACATGATACTACAACATTCTATAACAGTCATGAAATATTTCAACAATGCTATGTTACTGAATGTCTAGATTTAGAACAATATAAAACATTCTAACAGTTGACGCAACTAACTGTCACTGTCAATTGAATTCTAGAGAGTTCTCTCAGGCCACGGTCGTGTTCAGTATTACCCTCTAACCCAGAGAGTTCTCTCCGGCCACGGTCGTGTTCAGTATTACCCTCTAACCCAGAGAGTTCTCGCAGGCCACGGTCGTGTTCAGTGATACCCTCTAACCCAGAGAGTTCTCTCAGGCCACGGTTGTGTTCAGCGATACCCTCTAACCCAGAGAGGTCTCTCAGGCCACGGTCATGTTCAGTGATACCCTCTAACCCAGAGAGTTCTCTCAGGCCACAGTCATGTTCAGTAAGCGCAAAGTGGAAGAATACAGTCAAACAGAGGGACCCCACTACCACTACGTAGTCCAATGATACCTACTGGAATATGGTACTACGCTCAGAGTTCATGGAGCTTACCAAGGATTGCATATTTCAAACTGGAAGCTCACTTTACCCTTCTGAACATACCAACCAAATGCATACCTACCTAATCTGAACACAAAGCAAACTTTATATACAGTGCATTTGGAAAGTATTCAGACCTCTTGACTTTTTCCACAGTTTGTTACGTTACAGCCTCATTCTAAACTGGATTAAGTAAACAATTTTCCTCATCAATTTACACAAACTACCCCATAATGACGAAGCAAAAAACAGGTTTTTAGAACCTTCGAGGAGGACAACCATCTCTACAGCATTCCACCAATCAGGCCTTTACGTTAGAGTGGCCTGATGGAAGCCACTCTTCAGTAAAAAGCACATGACAGCCCACTTGGAGTTTGCTCAAAGGCACTTAACTTCTTGGTGACGGGGCAGTATTTTCACGTCCGGATGAAATGCATTCCCAAATTCAACTGCCTGCTGCTCATTCCCAGAAGATAAGATATGCATATTATTAGTGGATTTGGATAGAAAACACTTTGAAGTTTCTAAAACTGTTTGAATCATGTCTGTGAGTATAACAGAACTTATTTAGCAGGCGAAACCCCGAGGACAAACCATTCAGATTTTTAAGGTCACTCTCTTTTCAATGGGTTTTCATTGGGAATACAGATTTCTAAGGGACCTTATTATAGTTCCTATCGCTTCCACTGGATGTCAACAGTCTGGAAATTGGTTGAGGTTATTCCTTTGTGTAATGAAGAAGTACGGCCATCTTGAACGAGGGTCACTTGAAGTGTACTGTTAGATAGAGGCGCGTGACCAGAAAGCTACAGTTTGTTTTCTTCCTGTATTGAACACAGATCATCCCGTCTTCAATTTTATCGATTATTTACGTAGAAAAATACCTACGTTTTATTACAAAAGTATTTTGAAATGTTTTGGCAAAGTTTACAGGTAACTTTTGAGATATTTTGTAGTCACGTTGCTCAAGTTGGAACCGGTGTTTTTCTGGATCAACCGCGCCAAATAAATTGACATTTTGGATATATATTGACGGAATTAATCAAACAAAAGGACCATTTGTGATGTTGATGGGACATATTGGAGTGCCAACAAAAGAAGCTCGTCAAAGGTAAGGCATGAATTATATTTATATTTCTGCGTTTTGTGTCGCGCCTGCAGGATTGAAATATGGTTTCTCTCTTTGTTTACTGTTGTGCTATCCTCAGATAATAGCATCGTTTGCTTTCGCCGAAAAGCCTTTTTGAAATCTGACGTTGGCTGGATTCACAACAAGTGTAGGTTTAATTTGCTATCTTGCATGTGTGATTTAATGAAAGTTAGATTTTTATAGTAATTTATTTGAATTTGGCGCTCTGCATTTTCCCCTGGCTTTCGGCCAGGTGGGACACTCATCCCGCACATCCCAGAGAGGTTAAAGACTCCCAGACCATGAGAAACAAGATTCTCTGGTCTGGTGATACCAAGATTTAACTCTTTGGCCTGAATGCGAAGTGTCACATCTGGAGTAAACCTGGCACCATCCCTACGGTGAAGCATGGTGGTGGCAGCATCATGCTGTGGGGATGTTTTTCAGTGGCAGGGACTGGTAGACTAGTCAGGATCGAGGCCAAGATGAACAAAGCAAAGTACAGAGAGATCCTTGATGAAAACCTGCTCCAGAGCATTCAGGACCTCAGACTGGGACGAAGGTCCACCTTCCAACAGGACAATGACCCTAAGCACACAGCCAAGACAACGCAGGAGTGGCTTCAGGACAATGTCCTTGAGTGGCCCAGCCAGAGTCCAAACAAACATCTCTGGAGAGACCTGAAATTAGCTGTGCAGCATTGCTCCCCATCCAACCTGACAGAGCTTGAGAGGATCTGCAGAGAAGAATGGGAGAAACTCTACAAATACAGGGGTGCCAAGCTTGTAGCTATAAGGATCGTCGTCGGGAGAAAGAGAGGAGGACCAAGGTGCAGCGTGGTAAGTGTTCATATTTAAACGGTTTTAAAGAAACTGAAACAAAACAATACACGACAAACGAACAGTCCTGGACGGTGCAACAAAACACAGAACAGAAAATAAACCAAGTGATACCCAAGAAGAGTCGAAGCTGTAATCGCTGCCAAAGATGCTTCAACAAAGTACAAAGTAAAGGGTCTGAATACTTACGTAAATGTGATATTTCAGATTTAAATTATTTATAGATTAGAGAAAAACAAAAACAAAAACAGTTTTTGCTTTGTCATTATGGGTGTGTAAATTGATGAGGGGAAAAAAATATTTAATTTATAGTACTTTAGACTAGAAATGCATTGAGATGCTGATCAGTCATTAACCTGTTGAACCTGTTGGGGGCGCTGTGTACACGATACCGGATCCGGGATGGCTCGACGCAAGAAGTTAACATGTCACTCACAACAAACGCTCCAGCTGAAATATTACTGCCACAATCCATAAATTAAACTGTGATGAAGCATATATTGTGAAAACATTCTACCGGAATGGCAGTACAGTGGCTTGCGAAAGTGGAATTAAAATAGATTTTTGGGGAGATTGTATCATTTGATTTACACAACATGCCTATGACTTTAAAGATGCAAAATATTTTTTTTATTGTGAAACAAACTAGAAATAAGACAAAAAGACTGGAAACTTGAGCGTGCATAACTATTCACCCTCCCAAAGTCAATACTTTGTAGAGCCACCTTTTGCAGCATTTACAGCTGCAAGTATCTTGGGGTATGTCTATATAAGCTTGGCACATCTAACCACTGGGAATTTTTTCCCGTTCTTCAAGGCAAAACTGCTCCAGCTCCTTCAAGTTGGATGGGTTTCTGCTGGTGTACAGCAATCTTGAAGTCATACCACAGATTCTCAATTGGATTGAGGTCTGGGCTTTGACTTGGCCATTCTAAGACCTTTAAAAGTTTCCCCTTAAACCACTTGAGTGTTGTTTTAGCAGTATGCTTAGGGTCATTGTCCTGCTGGAAGGTGAACCTCCGTCCCAGTCTCAAATCTCTGGAAGACTGAAACAGGTTTCCCTCAAGAATTTCCCTGTATTTAGTGCCAACCATCATTCCTTCAATTCTGACCAGTTTCCCAGTCCCTGCCGATGAAAAACATCCCCACAGTATGATGCTGCCACCACCATGCTTCTCGGGGTGATGCGAGGTGTTGGGTTTGCACCAAACATAGCGTTTTCCTTGATGGCCAAAAAGCTACATTTTAGTCTCATCTGACCAGAGTACCTTCTTCCATATGTTTGGGGAGTGTCCCACATGCCTTTTGGGGAACACCAAACATGTTTGCTTATTTCTTTCTTTAAGCAATGGCTTTTTTTCTGGTCTCTCTTCTGTATAGCCCAGCTCTGTGGAGCGTACGGCTTAAAGTGGTCCTATGGACAGATACTCCAATCTCCTTCAGGGCTATATTTGGTTTCTTTGTTGCCTCTCTGATTAATGTCCTCCTTGCCTGGTCTGTGAGTTTTGGTGGGCGGCCCTCTCTTGGCAGGTTTGTTATTGTTCCATATTCTTTCCATTTTTTAAATAATGGATTTAATGGTGCTCCTTGTGATGTCAAAGTTTCTGATATTTTTTTATAACCCAACCCTGATCTGTACTTCTCCACTACTTTGTCCCTGACCTGTTTGGAGAGCTCCTTGGTCTTCATGGTGCCACTTGTTTAGTGGTGCCTTTTGCTTAGTGGTGTTGCAGACTCTGGGGCCTTTCAGAACAGGTGTATATATACTGAGATCAAGTGGCAGATCATGTGACACTTAAATAAAGTCCACCTGTGTGCAATCTAACTAATCACGTGACTTCTGGAGGTAATTGGTTGCACCAGATCTTATTTGGGGTCTTCATAGCAAAAGGGGTGAATACATATGCAATACATACGCAATACTTTTCCGTGTAATTTTTATTTTATTTTTTAAAAACAAGTTATTGTTTTCATTTCACTTAACCAATTTTGAATATTTTGTGTATGTCCATTACATGAAATACAAATAAAAATCAATTAAATTACATGTTGTAATGCAACAAAATAGGAAAAACACCAAGGGGGATGAAGGCACTGTACAACCCGGAATGAAGGCACTGTACAACCCGGAATGAAGGCACTGTACAACCCGGAATGAAGGCACTGTACAACCCGGAATGAAGGCACTGTACAACCCGGAATGAAGGCACTGTACAACCCGGAATGAAGGGTTTGAAAGTGTCTGAGGTTTAATGCGTTGATTTTATTTACTTATTACTTTGATTGTAGATTCTAGCTTTATTGTGATGATTATGAATGAAACATTTGGTAGACAAGCACGAGTTATGCAAAGCCTAAATCGTCTAAACATGACGTTATATCTTCACGCCTAGAACAAAAATCTCCAGGTTTCCATTAGAAGAGTAAATTGAATTAAACAAAAAAATTATAACTTACAGGGAGCAGTTTGGAAAAAACTAATCCTGTGTGAATCGTCCTTTGGAATAACACACATGCCTGGAGAATAATTACATAACCAACGTCTCTAGTAATACTAGTCTCGTCTGAATAGGTCTGTGTAACACTGCAAAAAAAATAGGCTTATTGGTTTAGAGAGTCCATCATCATCATCATGATGTGTATTGTTGTGTGTTGTCAGATACTACTGCAGTGTTGGAGCTAGAAACACAAGCATTTCGCTACACCCGCAGTAATATCTGCTAAACATGTGTTACCCGAACCTTCACCACCACACAAAACCCTAACCTTAACCATGAAACAAAACCCTAACCTTCACCACCACACAAAACCCTAACCTTCACCACCAAACAAAACCCTAACCTTAACCACCAAACAAAACCCTAACCTTCACCACCAAACAAAACCCTAACCTTCACCACCAAACAAAACCTTAATTTTCACCACCAAACAAAACCCTAACCTTCACCACCAAACAAAACCCTAACCTTCACCACCAAACAAAACCTTAAGCTTCACCACCAAACAAAACCCTAACCTTCACCACCAAACAAAACCCTAACCATGAAACAGACCCAAATAAATAACTAATTTCCCTAACCAACAAGAAGCTTAGATAACTTACTCTGTCCAGTAAGCTAGTTTTACTTTGGGCCAGAGGTGATGAAAGAACACATAGGTTGGCAGTGGTTGTTTCGTTTCAGAGAGGCACATTGTGTGCTGAGTTAGCCGGGGACAGAGGGCAGGGACAGTGACAGGGACAGGGACAGAGGGCAGGGCTGGTTGGTAATACATACTTGCTATCTTCCGTCTCATCCAGGGGCAGACAGCAAACCAGACCACGGCAGCACAGACCAGAGCCCCCGCCAGCGTGATCAGAGCTATAGCCCACACCGGTAACATCTCCAGACCTAGCACTGAGCGGGAGAGAGAGCAAAGAGTGAGAGAGCGAGAGAGAGAGAAAGGGAGGGAGAGAGAGAGAGAGAGAGAGAGAAGAGGGAGAGAGGGAGAGAGAGAAGAGCGAGAGAGAGAGAAGAGCAAGAGAGAGAGAAAGGGAGAGAGAGAGAGAGAGAAGAGCAAGAGAGCAAGAGAGAGAGAGAAGAGCAAGAGAGCAAGAGAGAGAGAGAGAGAAGAGCAAGAGAGCAAGAGAGAGAGAAGAGCGAGAGAGAGAAAGGGAGAGAGAGAAGAGCGAGAGAGAGAAAGGGAGAGAGAAAGGGAGAGAGAGAGAAGAGCAAGAGAGAGAGAAGAGCGCGAGAGAGAGAAGAGCAAGAGAGAGAGAAAGGGAGAGAGAGAGAGAGAGAGAGAAAGGGAGAGAGAGAGAAGAGCAAGAGAGAGAGAGAGAGAGAGAGAGCGAGAGAGAAGAGCGCGAGAGAGAGAAGAGCAAGAGAGAGAGAAAGGGAGAGAGAGAGAGAGAGAGAGAGAGAAAGGGAGAGAGAGAGAAGAGCAAGAGAGAGAGAGAGAGAGAGAAGAGCGCGAGAGAGAAGAGAGCGAGAGAAGAGAGAGAGAGAGAGAGAGACAAAGTGAGAGAGAGAGACAAAGTGAGAGAGAGAGACAAAGTGAGAGAGAGAGAGAGAGAGAGAGAGAGAGACACACGTAATGTGCCTCCCTCAATGTAGATAATCCCAGTTTTCACCATGTAGACACTGGTATTGTGCTGACTATAAAGATGAAGTTAAAAAAGTAGTGAGGTGCAAAGGGCTATATTAGGGTTGGGTTAGGCTCAGTCCTAGTTCTTACATGGTGCTCCTGTGTAAAGGGCTAGGTTAGGGTTGGGTTAGGCTCAGTCCTAGTTCTTACATGATGCTCCTGTGTAAAGGGCTAGGTTAGGGTTGGGTTAGGCTCAGTCCTAGTTCTTACATGGTGCTCCTGTGTAAAGGGCTAGGTTAGGGTTGGGTTAGGCTCAGTCCTAGTTCTTACATGGTGCTCCTGTGTAAAGGATGGAGAAGGCGTTGATGCCTATGGTTGAGGCGTAGAACACTGGCAGGGCACGGAGACCGTTGGGCACCGGGTCATCCTAAAGACAAATACACACACAGGTCAACACACACACACAAGGTCAAAACCAAACACACACCAGAGGAGGCTGGTGGGAGGAGCTATAGGAGGCTCATTGTAATGGCTGGAATAGAATTCATGAAAAGGAGGCAAACATTCCAATGAACCCTTCGTCCTATACTGTAGCTCCTACCACCAGCCACCTCTGACACACACACACACACACACACACACTACCAATAGCGTATAATGTGACTACCGGTGACCCACCTGATTAAGGATGAAGTGGGAGGAGCTATAGGAGGCTCAACACACACACACACACACACACACACACACACACAACTAATAGCGTATAATGTGACTGCCGGTGACCCACCTGATTAAGGATGAAGTGGGAGGAGCTATAGGAGGCTCATCACAGACACACACACACACACACACACACACACACACACACACACACAACTAATAGCGTATAATGTGACTGCCGGTGACCCACCTCATTAAGGATGAAGTGGGAGGAGCTATAGGAGGCTCATCACAGACACACACTACTAATAGCGTATAATGTGACTGCCGGTGACCCACCTCATTAAGGATGAAGTGGGAGGAGCTATAGGAGGCTCATCACAGACACACACTACCAATAGCGTATAATGTGACTGCCGGTGACCCACCTCATTAAGGATGAAGTGGGAGGAGCTATAGGAGGCTCATCACAGACACACACTACTAATAGCGTATAATGTGACTGCCGGTGACCCACCTCATTAAGGATGAAGTGGGAGGAGCTATAGGAGGCTCATCACAGACACACACTACCAATAGCGTATAATGTGACTGCCGGTGACCCACCTCATTAAGGATGAAGTGGGAGGAGCTATAGGAGGCTCATCACAGACACACACTACTAATAGCATATAATGTGACTACCGGTGACCCACCTGATTAAGGATGAAGTGTCTGATAAGAAAGAAGAGGAACCCTGACATCATTCCTGACAGTAGGGGAGAGATGAACCAGGATGCAACTGGAGAAAACAGGGAAAGAAGGGGCAGGCTGGGTAATGTAGTCATAGGTCATGTTTGAGAGCATCAATTCTGATAGGTCATTGATCCTAGCTTGCCTGAGCAGACTGAATGAGGTACACATCACCGTGGATCCTAAACCACTCCTGTTGGGTAGTTTTCATAAACAGTCAGCCCTACCCCAGAGCAGGCTAGGTGATGTAGTCATAAACAGTCAGCTCTACCCCAGAGCAGGCTAGGTAATGTAGTCATCAACAGTCAGCTCTACCCCAGAGCAGGCTAGGTGATGTAGTCATAAACAGTCAGCTCTACCCCAGAGCAGGCTAGGTAATGTAGTCATAAACAGTCAGCTCTACCCCAGAGCAGGCTAGGTAATGTAGTCATAAACAGTCAGCTCTACCCCAGAGCAGGCTAGGTAATGTAGTCATAAACAGTCAGCTCTACCCCAGAGCAGGCTAGGTAATGTAGTCATAAACAGTCAGCTCTACCCCAGAGCAGGCTAGGTAATGTAGTCATATACAGTCAGCTCTACCCCAGAGCAGGCTAGGTAATGTAGTCATAAACAGTCAGCTCTACCCCAGAGCAGGCTAGGTAATGTAGTCATAAACAGTCAGCTCTACCCCAGAGCAGGCTAGGTAATGTAGTCATAAACAGTCAGCCCTACACCAGAGCAGGCTAGGGAATGTAGTCATAAACAGTCAGCCCTACACCAGAGCAGGCTAGGTAATGTAGTCATAAACAGTCAGCCCTACCCCAGAGCAGGCTAGGTGATGTAGTCATAAACAGTCAGCCCTACCCCAGAGCAGGCTAGGTAATGTAGTCATAAACAGTCAGCTCTACCCCAGAGCAGGCTAGGTAATGTAGTCATAAACAGTCAGCTCTACCCCAGAGCAGGCTTGGTAATGTAGTCATCAACAGTCAGCTCTACCCCAGAGCAGGCTAGGTAATGTAGTCATCAACAGTCAGCTCTACCCCAGAGCAGGCTAGGTAATGTAGTCATAAACAGTCAGCTCTACCCCAGAGCAGGCTAGGTAATGTAGTCATAAACAGTCAGCTCTACCCCAGAGCAGGCTAGGTAATGTAGTCATAAACAGTCCGCTCTACCCCAGAGCAGGCTAGGTAATGTAGTCATCAACAGTCAGCTCTACCCCAGAGCAGGCTAGGTAATGTAGTCATAAACAGTCAGCTCTACCCCAGAGCAGGCTAGGTAATGTAGTCATAAACAGTCAGCTCTACCCCAGAGCAGGCTAGGTAATGTAGTCATCAACAGTCAGCTCTACCCCAGAGCAGGCTAGGCAATGTAGTCATCAACAGTCAGCTCTACCCCAGAGCAGGCTAGGTAATGTAGTCATAAACAGTCAGCTCTACCCCAGAGCAGGCTAGGTAATGTAGTCATAAACAGTCCGCTCTACCCCAGAGCAGGCTAGGTAATGTAGTCATCAACAGTCAGCTCTACCCCAGAGCAGGCTAGGTAATGTAGTCATAAACAGTCAGCTCTACCCCAGAGCAGGCTAGGTAATGTAGTCATAAACAGTCAGCTCTACCCCAGAGCAGGCTAGGTAATGTAGTCATCAACAGTCAGCTCTACCCCAGAGCAGGCTAGGTAATGTAGTCATCAACAGTCAGCTCTACCCCAGAGCAGGCTAGGTAATGTAGTCATCAACAGTCAGCTCTACCCCAGAGCAGGCTAGGTAATGTAGTCATAAACAGTCAGCTCTACCCCAGAGCAGGCTGGGTAATGTAGTCATCAACAGTCAGCTCTACCCCAGAGCAGGCTAGGTAATGTAGTCATCAACAGTCAGCTCTACCCCAGAGCAGACTAGCCCGTGGTGGGCTGGGTAATGTAGTCATATTAGACTGAGTCATGTGATGACTAGCCAGTGGTGGACTGAAAGAGATCCTAATAAACAAATAATTATCAATCTTGACCAGCTGCAGGCTGGGTAATGTAGTCATTGATAGTAAACCCTATGCAGAGCAGGCTGGGTAACATAGTCATTGACATACCAATCTTGACCAGCTGCATCCACTGTACGCCCTTGGTGCCAATGGCCACCATGGAGAACCCGATGGTCGACCCCACGATGCAATGCGTCCCGGAGATGGGTAGTTTGAGGAACGAGGCGATGAGTTGCCAAATCGCTGAACCTGTAGATAGTTAGAGAGAGAGAGAGAGAGGTGGTCGTACAAACTATAAGATTTGGCCTGAAAAATGATAGAAACCATCCCTTAAAGGGGATGCTTTTGTGTCCGTTATTTGTATTTTACCAGGTAAGATGACTGAGAACACGTTCTCATTTACAGCAACGACCTAGGGAATAGTTACAGGGGAGAGGAGGGGGATGAATGAGTCCATTGTAAACTGGGGATGATTAGCTGACCATGATGGTATGAGGGACAGCTTGGGAATTTAGTCAGGACACCAGGGTTAACACCCCTACTCTTAGTGACCACAGAGATTCAGGACACCGGGGTTAACACCCCTACGATAAGTGCCATGGGATCTTTAATGACCTCAGAGAGTCAGGACACCGGGGTTAACACCCCTACTCTTACGATAAGTGCCATGGGATCTTTAATGATCGCAGAGAGTCAGGACACCCGTTTAACATCCCATCCAAAAGACAGCACCCTACACAGGGCAGTGTCCCCAATCACTGCCCTGGGGCATTGGGATATTCTTTAGACCAGAGGAAAGAGTGCCTCCTACCGGCCCTCTAACACCACTTCCAGTAGCATCTGGTCTCCCATCCAGGAACTGACCAGGACCAACCCTGCTTAGCTTCAGAAGCAAGCCAGCAGTGGTATGCAGGGTGGTATGCTGGGTGGTATGCTGGGTGTTATGCAGGGTGGTATGCTGGGTGGTATGCTGGGTGGTATGCAGGGTGGTATGCTGGGTGGTATGCTGCTGGCTATGCCGGAATGCTGCAGGGTGGTATGCTGGGTGGTATGCAGGGTGGTATGCTGGGTGTTATGCAGGGTGGTATGCTGGGTGGTATGCTGGGTGGTATGCAGGGTGGTATGCTGGGTGGTATGCAGGGTGGTATGCAGGGTGGTATGCTGCTGGCTAAGTCAGTTAGGTTCAGGCACAGTTCAAGAAAATAGCTTTTTGTTAGCCTTCGTATTGGATGAAAAACCTGTTGCTGTATAATACGACAAGACAGTGTAATGAGAATGATCTCCCAGACTGGTAGCATCCCCAGACTGGTAGCATCCCCAGACTGGTAGCATCCCCAGACCCAGATTACCCAGACTGATAGCATCCCCAGACCCAGATTACCCAGACTGGTAGCATCCCCAGACTGGTAGCATCCCCAGACCCAGATTACCCAGACTGGTAGCATCCCCAGACCCAGATCTCCCAGACTGGTAGCATCCCCAGACCCAGATTACCCAGACTGGTAACATCCCCAGACCCAGATTACCCAGACTGGTAGCATCCCCAGACTGGTAGCATCCCCAGACCCAGATTACCCAGACTGGTAGCATCCCCAGACCCAGATTACGCAGACTGGTAGCATCCCCAGACCCAGATCTCCCAGACTGGTAGCATCCCCAGACTGGTAGCATCCCCAGACCCAGATTACCCAGACTAGTAGCATCCCCAGACCCAGATTACCCAGACTGGTAGCATCCCCAGACCCAGATTACCCAAACTGGTAGCATCCCCAGACCCAGATCTCCCAGACTGGTAGCATCCCCAGACCCAGATCTCCCAGACTGGTAGCATCCCCAGACCCAGATTACCCAGACTGGTAGCATCCCCAGACCCAGATTACCCAGACTGGTATCAGACCCAGATCACCCAGACTGGTAGCATCCCCAGACCCAGATCTCCCAGACTGGTAGCATCCCCAGACCCAGATCTCCCAGACTGGTAGCATCCCCAGACCCAGATTACCCAGACTGGTAGCATCCCCAGACCCAGATTACCCAGACTGGTATCAGACCCAGATCACCCAGACTGGTAGCATCCCCAGACCCAGATCTCCCAGACTGGTAGCATCCCCAGACCCAGATCTCCCAGACTGGTAGCATCCCCAGACCCAGATTACCCAGACTGGTAGCATCCCCAGACCCAGATTACCCAGACTGGTAGCATCCCCAGACCCAGATTACTCAGACTGGTAGCATCCCCAGACCCAGATTACCCAGACTGGTAGCATCCCCAGACCCAGATTACCCAGACTGGTAGCATCCCCAGACTGGTAGCATCCCCAGACCCAGATTACCCAGACTGGTAGCATCCCCAGACCCAGATCTCCCAGACTGGTAGCATCCCCAGACCCAGATTACCCAGACTGGTAGCATCCCCAGACCCAGATTACCCAGACTAGTAGCATCCCCAGACCCAGATTGCCCAGACTGGTAGCATCCCCAGACCCAGATTACCCAAACTGGTAGCATCCCCAGACCCAGATCTCCCAGACTGGTAGCATCCCCAGACCCAGATCTCCCAGACTGGTAGCATCCCCAGACTCAGATCACCCAGACTGGTAGCATCCCCAGACCCAGATTACCCAGACTGGTAGCATCCCCAGACCCAGATTACCCAGACTGGTAGCATCCCCAGACCCAGATTACCCAGACTGGTATCAGACCCAGATCACCCAGACTGGTAGCATCCCCAGACCCAGATCTCCCAGACTGGTAGCATCCCCAGATCCAGATTACCCAGACTGGTAGCATCCCCAGACCCAGATCTCCCAGACTGGTAGCATCCCCAGACCCAGATTACCCAGACTGGTAGCATCCCCAGATCCAGATTACCCAGACTGGTAGCATCCCCAGACCCAGATCACCCAGACTGGTAGCATCCCCAGACTGGTAGCATCCCCAGACCCAGATCACCCAGACTGGTAGCATCCCCAGACTGGTAGCATCCTCAGACCCACATCACCCAGACTGGTAGCATCCCCAGACTGGTAGCATCCCCAGCACTGAAACACTCACACAATGAATGGTATACCTACCGTAACATTATAAGACGTGGTATGGTATACGTACCGACCATGGCGCTAACCTCCCCCGCCATGAGAACAGGCACCGTCTCGTTGTAGAGGTTGACGTCTATGATGCCTTTCCGTATGGTTTCCCCCACCTTGGCTCCAAGCAGCATGGAACCCAACGTCTCAAAGATGGACGCCAGGATACAGGCCTGTTTCAGCGTCACCACGCCCGACCCCACCGCCGTCCCGAACGAGTTGGCCACGTCGTTGGCCCCCACAGAGAACGCCAGGATGAAGGCTATGACGAAGCCCAGGATCACCATCCACAGGTACTCTTGTAAATCCACCATCTTGACTCTCGATCAAAAATCCCAAATCCACAGAAAGAAAAAAAAACAAGACAAGGAGAGAAACCTACCAAACTCAACCTAACCAACTCAGCTAAAAGCAGCTAGCTGTTGGTTCGTTGGAGAGGAGCTGTAAAACCCTTTCCTCTGTGCGTACGAAGCTCTGCTGTGACTTCGTCCCCTTCCTGGTTGTGTTCAGTTGGAGGGGAGCAGTGTGTCGCTAACTCAGCGTCTGGAAGTCAGTCTGTGGAGAGGTGGCGGCTAGTGGCGGACGGAGGGGGCATTCCATGGCTCAGAGCTGAGACAGTCCCTTCTACACACGTCCCTCACCTGACAAACAAACACACAAAGAAAAGAGAGGTTAGAGGTCACAATTAGGCTAGACATCCTCCCCCCCAACAACAGACCAATGAGAATGTCTGCTCCACCAACACCAACCAATCAGAGTGACTGTACCCCCCAACAACAGACCAATGAGAATGTCTGGTCCGCCAACACCAACCAATGACCTGTGAGTCTAATGAAACGAGGTGGATGAGAGGCGCAGTCTTTGATTAAAGCGAGCACACTGAAAGTGTGTGTGTGTGTGTGTGTGTGTGTGTGTGTGTGTGTGTGTGTGTGTGTGAAGCAGAGGACAGCTCCGATAGCCAGCCACAATAGGAAATAATTGCATCATGGTCCATACTTTAAAAGAATCAAATCATCCCTGTTAGCTGGACTGGGGCCTATAAAAAGACTAGAACGAGATGTGAGCTATGTGTTTTAGGAATAGCATATTAACACCTCTCTCTCTGTCTCTCTCTCTCTGTCTCCGTCTCTCTCTCTCTGTCTCCGTCTCTCTCTCTCCTTCTGTCTCTCTCTCTGTCTCTCTCTCTCTCTGTCTCTCTCTCTCTCTGTCTCCGTCTCTCTCTCTCCTTCTGTCTCTCTCTCTGTCTGTCTCTCTCTCCCTCTCTCTCTCTCTCTGTCTCTCTCTCTCTCTCTCCTTCTGTCTCTCTCTCTGTCTCTCTGTCTGTCTCTCTCTCCCTCTCTCTCTCTCTCTCTCTGTCTCTCTCTCTCTCTGTCTCTCTCTCTGTCTGTCTCTCTCTGTGTCTCTCTCTCCCTGTCTCTCTCTCTCTCTCTCTCTCCCCCTCCCTCTCTCCCTCCCCCTCTCTCTCTCTCTCTCTCTCTCTCTCTCTCTCTCTCCCTCCCTCTCTCCCTCCCCCCCTCTCTCTCTCTCCACCACAACAAGGCCCTTAGCTGTCAGCTGCTATGAGGCGTGATCACCTTTCACTGCTTCTCCACTGCGGAGTTTCCGTCCAGATTAATATTAGCATCTGATGTGGGTGCTAAGTATCAAAGTAGTATCAAAGTAGTGAGTGCTGGATCTAGGATCCGTTTTCAGATAATCTGATTCATTGATTCATGATCTAAAAAATAAAAATAAAAAAAGAGGCAAAACTGATCCTTGATCAGCATTTTTAGTCTGAGACACTTTTTGAATAAATAACCAACAATGCAGTTAAGAAATAAAAAGAAGTTAATAAATAAATAAACAGCTCCCCTCTGTCTCTCTACCGGGTAGACCATCTATCTGATGCCGCCTGGTCAAAACGAGTACGACATCGTTGCCGCCAGTAGTATTGAAGGAAAGGGAAGCCAGCGAGCATCTGGTCTCCCTTGACAAAAGTGGCAGTTAGCCCACTGTTCCCCGGGATGTGGATGTTGGGATGTGGATGTCGATTCAGTCAGACCCCCCCCCCCCCCCACCCCCTCCCGCCCCACCTCTCTGATTCAGAGGTGTTGGGTTAAATGCAGAAGACACATTTCAGTTGAATGTATTCAGTTGTACAACTGACCAGGTATCCCCCCCCCCTTTCCCCTTCGTAGTAACAGGTGGCCTGCTTGGCCACTGGGCATGTAAACAAAAGCATGAGAAGAGAGCAATGTTGTGTGTGTGTGTGTGTGTGTGTCTGTGTGTGTGTGTGTGTGTGTGTGTGTGTGTGTCTGTGTGTGCGTCTCTGTGTGTGCTTCTCTGTGTGTGCGTGTGTGTGTGTGTGTGTGTCTCTGTGTGTGTGTGTGCGTGTCTCTGTGTGTGTGTGTGTGCGTGTGTGTGTGTGTCTCTGTGTGTGTGTGTCTCTGTGTGTGTGTGTGTCTCTGTGTGTGTGTGTGTGTGTGTCTCTCTGTGTGTGTGTGTGTGTGTGTGTGTGTGTGTGTAATGGTATCCCGTCCCTTTCCTTTACCCTGCTCTAAATGGTCCTGCTGCTGTAGTTTGCCGTCTTAAAAAGGTTCTCAGTGAGAGAGAGAGTCACCACCACAACACAAACAGGAAGCAGAGGTTTTGAAATGTGCCTATAAGTGCATGTAAACCTTCCCAAGGCTGAGACAGGCAGGCAGCTAGGGGCTATCCTCAGATTTAAATAAAAAAACATGGTTTATGGATTCAACTAGTTTAGCAATAGCATCAACTGTTTAGGTCCTGACTCCAGACCTGTATTAGGGTGAAGACAGTAGATAGCTGCCTAGCTAACACTTGTTTATGAGCTGAATTGAGACCTGTATTAGGGTGAAGACAGTAGATAGCTGCCTAGCTAACACTTGTTTATGAGCTGAACTGAGACCTGCATTAGGGTGAAGACAGTAGATAGCTGCCTAGCTAACACTTGTTTATGAGCTGAACTGAGACCTATATTTGGGCAGACAGGATAATTTTAGCCTGTCTTATCTGTTTAGGTAGCCACCAGGAAACAAGTCCAAAAATGGCACTAATGAGGCCAAATGCACCTCATCGGGTCCATGTTGGCCCCAAGGCATTGGCCCAGTGTGGCCAGATCTCACCTTGCCTGAAAAAAAAGCCCAATCTTTTCCCAGAAAACCTAATAATTTTGGGTTTGTTTATATTTGTCCTGTTACACACAAGTGTGTAATTGAAATGTTTATTTTTTTATATGCCAACTCTCCCTGGGACATCACCAGGGAGTGGGACACACCACCAGGGACACCACCAGGGAGTGGGACACACCACCAGGGAGTGGGACATCACCAGGGAGTGGGACACCACCAGGGAGTGGGACACACCAGGGAGTGGGACACATCACCAGGGAGTGGGACACCACCAGGGAGTGGGACACCACCAGGGAGTGGGACATCACCAGGGAGTGGGACACATCACCAGGGAGTGGGACACCACCAGGGAGTGGGACACCACCAGGGAGTGGGACACATCACCAGTGAGTGGGACACCACCAGGGAGTGGGACATCACCAGGGAGTGGGACACCACCAGGGAGTGGGACACCACCAGGGAGTGGGACACATCACCAGTGAGTGGGACACCACCAGGGAGTGGGACATCACCAGGGAGTGGGACACCACCAGGGAGTGGGACACATCACCAGGGAGTGGGACACCACCAGGGAGTGGGACACCACCAGGGAGTGGGACATCACCAGGGAGTGGGACACCACCAGGGAGTGGGACACCACCAGGGAGTGGGACACCACCAGGGAGTGGGACATCACCAGGGAGTGGGACATCACCAGGGAGTGGGACACCACCAGGGAGTGGGACATCACCAGGGAGTGGGACATCACCAGGGAGTGGGACACCACCAGGGAGTGGGACACCACCAGGGAGTGGGACACCACCAGGGAGTGGGACATCACCAGGGAGTGGGACATCACCAGGGAGTGGGACACCACCAGGGAGTGGGACACCACCAGGGAGTGGGACACCACCAGGGAGTGGGACATCACCAGGGAGTGGGACATCACCAGGGAGTGGGACACCAGGGAGTGGGACATCACCAGGGACATTTCTAAGTGACGACAAACTTTTGAACGGTATGTGTTTACGAGAGAAAGTTTCTCATAATATATTATGTCACATGCACTTGTTTAAGAATATTTAATCACCATGATCAAACAAAAGAACCCTTAAACCGGAGAGAACAAAGAGAACTGTGTCCGCCCCTTCAGCAGCCTCCCTTCAACAGCCTCCCCTCAGCAGCCTCTGCTGTAGGACCTTGTTTTGCGAACAGTTGTATGAAAAAAGAACTGTGTGCAAGCTGGTGTTGCACGCTATACTGATGTTTAGATATGTATATAGCCTCTACTCTATATAGCCTCTACTGTATATAGCCTCTCTACTGTATATAGCCTCTACTGTATATAGCCTCTCTACTGTATATAACCTCTCTACTGTATATAGCCTCTCTACTGTATATAGCCTCTCTACTGTATATAGCCTCTCTACTGTATATAACCTCTCTACTGTATATAGCCTCTCTACTGTATATAACCTCTCTACTGTATAGAACCTCTCTACTGTATATAACCTCTACTGTATATAGCCTCTCTACTGTATATAGCCTCTCTACTGTATATAACCTCTCTACTGTATATAACCTCTCTACTGTATATAACCTCTACTGTATATAGCCTCTCTACTGTATATAGCCTCTCTACTGTATATAACCTCTCTACTGTATATAGCCTCTACTGTATATAGCCTCTCTACTGTATATAACCTCTCTACTGTATATAGCCTCTCTACTGTATACAGTCTACTGTATATAGCCTCTCTACTGTATATAACCTCTACTGTATATAGCCTCTCTACTGTATATAACCTCTCTACTGTATATATCCTCTCTACTGTATATAACCTCTCTACTGTATATAGCCTCTCTACTGTATACAGTCTACTGTATATAGCCTCTCTACTGTATATAGCCTCTCTACTGTATATAGCCTCTACTGTATATAGCCTCTCTACTGTATATAACCTCTCTACTGTATATAGCCTCTCTACTGTATACAGTCTACTGTATATAGCCTCTCTACTGTATATAACCTCTCTACTGTATATAGCCTCTACTGTATATAGCCTCTCTACTGTATATAGCCTCTACTGTATATAGCCTCTCTACTGTATATAACCTCTCTACTGTATATATCCTCTCTACTGTATATAACCTCTCTACTGTATATAGCCTCTCTACTGTATATAGCCTCTCTACTGTATATAGCCTCCCTACTGTTATAGCCTCTCTACTGTATATAGCCTCTACTGTATATAACCTCTCTACTGTATATAACCTCTCTACTGCATATAGCCTCTCTACTGTATATAGCCTCTCTACTGTATATAGCCCCACTACTGAATATAGCCTCTCTACTGTATATAGCCTCTACTGTATATAGCCTCCCTACTGTTATAGCCTCTCTACTGTATATAGCCTCTACTGTATATAGCCTCTACTCTATATAGCCTCTACTGTATATAACCTCTCTACTGTATATAGCCTCTCTACTGTATATAGCCTCCCTACTGTATATAACCTCTCTACTGTATATAACCTCTCTACTGTATATTGCCTCTACTGTATATAACCTCTCTACTGTATATAGCCTCTACTGTATGTAGCCTCTACTGTATATAGCCTCTACTGTATATAGCCTCCCTACTGTATATAACCTCTCTACTGTATATAGCCTCTCTACTGTATATAGCCTCCCTACTGTATATAACCTCTCTACTGTATATAGCCTCTCTACTGTATATAGCCTCGCTACTGTATATAGCCTCTCTACTGTATATAGCCTCTCTACTGTATATAACCTCTACTGTATATAACCTCTACTGTATATAACCTCTACTGTATATAGCCTCTACTGTATATAACCTCTACTGTATATAACCTCTACTGTATGTAGCCTCTACTGTATATAGCCTCTCTACTGTATATAACCTCTACTGTATATAACCTCTACTGTATATAGCCCCTCTACTGTATATAACCTCTACTGTATATAACCTCTACTGTATATAGCCTCTCTACTGTATATAACCTCTACCTTATGTAGCCTCTCTACTGTTATTTTTCACTGTTGTTTTTATTTATTTCCCCATCTATTGTTCACCTAATACCTTTGTTACACTGTTGGTTAGAGCCTGTAAGTCAGCATTTCACTGTAAGGTCTACTACACCTGTTGTATTCAGCATTTCACTGTAAGGTCTACTACACCTGTTGTATTCAACATTTCACTGTGAGGTCTACTACACCTGTTGTATTCAGCATTTCACTGTAAGGTCTACTACACCTGTTGTATTCAGCATTTCACTGTGAGGTCTACTACACCTGTTGTATTCAGCATTTCACTGTGAGGTCTACTACACCTGTTGTATTCAGCATTTCACTGTAAGGTCTACTACACCTGTTGTATTCAGCATTTCACTGTAAGGTCTACTACACCTGTTGTATTCAGCATTTCACTGTAAGGTCTACTACACCTGTTGTATTCAGCATTTCACTGTGAGGTCTACTACACCTGTTGTATTCAGCATTTCACTGTAAGGTCTACTACACCTGTTGTATTCAGCATTTCACTGTAAGGTCTACTACACCTGTTGTATTCAGCATTTCACTGTAAGGTCTACTACACCTGTTGTATTCAGCATTTCACTGTAAGGTTTACTACACCTGTTGTATTCAGCATTTCACTGTAAGGTCTACTACACCTGTTGTATTCAGCATTTCACTGTAAGGTCTACTACACCTGTTGTATTCAGCATTTCACTGTAAGGTCTACTACACCTGTTGTATTCAGCATTTCACTGTGAGGTCTACTACACCTGTTGTATTCAGCATTTCACTGTAAGGTCTACTACACCTGTTGTATTCAGCATTTCACTGTAAGGTCTACTACACCTGTTGTATTCAGCATTTCACTGTAAGGTCTACTACACCTGTTGTATTCAGCATTTCACTGTGAGGTCTACTACACCTGTTGTATTCAGCATTTCACTGTAAGGTCTACTACACCTGTTGTATTCAGCATTTCACTGTAAGGTCTACTACACCTGTTGTATTCAGCATTTCACTGTAAGGTCTACTACACCTGTTGTATTCAGCATTTCACTGTGAGGTCTACTACACCTGTTGTATTCAGCATTTCACTGTAAGGTCTACTACACCTGTTGTATTCAGCATTTCACTGTAAGGTCTACTACACCTGTTGTATTCAGCATTTCACTGTAAGGTCTACTACACCTGTTGTATTCAGCATTTCACTGTAAGGTTTACTACACCTGTTGTATTCAGCATTTCACTGTAAGGTCTACTACACCTGTTGTATTTAGCATTTCACTGTAAGGTCTACTACACCTGTTGTATTCAGCATTTCACTGTAAGGTCTACTACACCTGTTGTATTCAGCATTTCACTGTGAGGTCTACTACACCTGTTGTATTCAGCATTTCACTGTGAGGTCTACTACACCTGTTGTATTCAGCATTTCACTGTAAGGTCTACTACACCTGTTGTATTCAGCATTTCACTGTAAGGTCTACTACACCTGTTGTATTCAGCATTTCACTGTGAGGTCTACTACACCTGTTGTATTCAGCATTTCACTGTAAGGTCTACTACACCTGTTGTATTCAGCATTTCACTGTGAGGTCTACTACACCTGTTGTATTCAGCATTTCACTGTAAGGTCTACTACACCTGTTGTATTCAGCATTTCACTGTAAGGTCTACTACACCTGTTGTATTCAGCATTTCACTGTGAGGTCTACTACACCTGTTGTATTCAGCATTTCACTGTAAGGTCTACTACACCGGTTGTATTCAGTATTTCACTGTGAGGTCTACTACACCTGTTGTATTCAGTATTTCACTGTGAGGTCTACTACACCTGTTGTATTCAGCATTTCACTGTAAGGTCTACTACACCTGTTGTATTCAGCATTTCACTGTGAGGTCTACTACACCTGTTGTATTCAGCATTTCACTGTGAGGTCTGCTACACCTGTTGTATTCAGCATTTCACTGTGAGGTCTACTACACCTGTTGTATTCAGCATTTCACTGTAAGGTCTACTACACCTGTTGTATTCAGCATTTCACTGTGAGGTCTACTACACCTGTTGTATTCAGTATTTCACTGTGAGGTCTACTACACCTGTTGTATTCAGCATTTCACTGTAAGGTCTACTACACCTGTTGTATTCATTATTTCACTGTGAGGTCTACTACACCTGTTGTATTCAGCATTTCACTGTGAGGTCTACTACACCTGTTGTATTCAGCATTTCACTGTAAGGTCTACTACACCTGTTGTATTCAGCATTTCACTGTAAGGTCTACTACACCTGTTGTATTCAGCATTTCACTGTAAGGTCTACTACACCTGTTGTATTCAGCATTTCACTGTAAGGTCTACTACACCTGTTGTATTCAGCATTTCACTGTAAGGTCTACTACACCTGTTGTATTCAGTATTTCACTGTAAGGTCTACTACACCTGTTGTATTCAGCATTTCACTGTAAGGTCTACTACACCTGTTGTATTCATTATTTCACTGTGAGGTCTACTACACCTGTTGTATTCAGCATTTCACTGTAAGGTCTACTACACCTGTTGTATTCAGCATTTCACTGTAAGGTCTACTACACCTGTTGTATTCAGTATTTCACTGTAAGGTCTACTACACCTGTTGTATTCAGCATTTCACTGTAAGGTCTACTACACCTGTTGTATTCAGCATTTCACTGTAAGGTCTACTACACCTGTTGTATTCAGTATTTCACTGTAAGGTCTACTACACCTGTTGTATTCAGCATTTCACTGTGAGGTCTACTACACCTGTTGTATTCAGCATTTCACTGTAAGGTCTACTACACCTGTTGTATTCAGCATTTCACTGTAAGGTCTACTACACCTGTTGTATTCAGTATTTCACTGGGTTGGATTGTCGTCTCCTCCCCCAAGCTAACACACTTGAATACTGTTACACGACATGTAGAAATGTTGAAACTGTTCGCAAAACAAGGTCCTTCAGCGGAGGCTGCTGAGGGGCGGACGGCTCATAGTAATGTCTGGAACGGAGCCGATGGAACGGCCTCAAACCCATGGTTTACAGGGATTCCATACCGTTCCACTGATTCCGCCCCAGCCATTACCACGAGCCCGTCCTCCCCAATTAAGGTGCCACCAACCTCCTTTGATGTCCATACCAGCTAGAACACTTTTACAATGCTATATGATACCGGTAGCTTCCAGCATTAAAAAGGTGCACTATGCCGAAATCGCTCCGCCATTTCCTGGTTGATAGAATTCTAATAGTTCCCGCCCTAATTTCAGTTTATGTACCAAAACAAGCGAGTATAGTGTAGAGAATCATTGTGTCATCTAAACCACTGTGAAATATATTTCCCATAACCAAAAATTATTGTATTTTC
Source organism: Oncorhynchus nerka (assembly GCF_034236695.1). Taxonomy (NCBI): domain Eukaryota; kingdom Metazoa; phylum Chordata; class Actinopteri; order Salmoniformes; family Salmonidae; genus Oncorhynchus; species Oncorhynchus nerka. The sequence goes on along the minus strand of NC_088422.1, from coordinate 5,830,035 downwards.
AGCTGTTTGAAGCTGGTGTACAAAAAAACGAAATAATTTTTTTTTTTTTTTAAATGTAAATACCAAACTTAACAGGAAAAGATAGAAATAGAACAGATCTACGAGGTTCTTAAGACGTCAATGACAACGACAGATCTATAACTGATATTCCTGTGTGAAATTGATAGGGTCGTCAAAACGGTTAGATACTGCAGCTTTAAAACTGTAGGCCTACATTCCTTGTTACAGCTGAAGCAAACGTCAATTCACAACCCTAAGTACTGCGTTTGTGATGACATGCTAACTTACATGCTAACCGTAATGTAAAATATGCTGATTTCAAAGAT
>NC_088422.1:5797209-5824709 GCF_034236695.1 Oncorhynchus nerka | reverse complement strand
CTCAAGTAGTATTTTACGTTCACTTTTTACTTTAGTTATTTTCTATTATCTTTACTTTTACTACAGTTTGACAATTGGGTACTTTACCCACCTCTGGAATATCCAACAGGTTATGTATCTACAGGAAGTGGAACTATTCCCTATATAGTGAACAACTTCAGACCAGGACTGGATCTGGTCAGAAGTTGTTCACTATATTTAATTATTTTTACCCTTATTTAACTAGTCAAAATAGTTGAGAACAAATTCTTATTTTACAATGATAGGCCTACCAGGGGACAGTGGGCCTTGTTAAGGGGGATATTGACAGATTTGTACCTTGTCAGCTCAGGGATTCGATCCAGCAACCTTTCGGTAACTGGCCCAATGCTCTAACCACTAGGCTACCTGCCGCCCCAAATGGGTGTCAGAAGGGGGATATAGGGCTGTGACGGTCATGGAATTTTGGATGACTGTTGTTATTGGCCAGCCAAATGACTCATTCACCGTCATAACCATTCAAACAGCAAAAAGACTCACATTTTCTCCTCTAGAAATAGAATGGATAGAACAGGCATTCCCAGTTAAAGTCAACGACGGAATAAATGATGGACTGGCGGCCATTTGCAGGTGTACCCATACGAGTAAAGCAGGTACTAGAAGCAGGAAGTGTAGCCATCAAATATGTGCTGTGATGTATTGATTCAACTCAACTGAGTTGGTTTGAAAGGAACCGTTCTGGGCAGAGACGTGAAGGAGAGTTCTGTGAAGGTTCTAGAATGGTTTGAATGGAACCGTTCTGGGCAGAGACGTGAAGGAGAGTTCTGTGAAGGTTCTAGAATGGTTTGAATGGAACCGTTCTGGGCAGAGACGTGAAGGAGAGTTCTGTGAAGGTTCTAGAATGGTTTGAATGGAACCGTTCTGGCAGAGACGTGAAGGAGAGTTCTGTGAAGGTTCTAGAATGGTTTGAATGGAACCGTTCTGGCAGAGACGTAAAGGAGAGTTCTGTGAAGGTTCTAGAATGGTTTGAATGGAACCGTTCTGGGCAGAGACGTGAGGGAGAGTTCTGTGAAGGTTCTAGAATGGTTTGAATGGAACCGTTCTGGGCAGAGACGTGAGGGAGAGTTCTGTGAAGGTTCTAGAAAGGTTTGAATGGAACCGTTCTGGGCAGAGACGTGAAGGAGAGTTCTGTGAAGGTTCTAGAATGGTTTGAATGGAACCGTTCTGGGCAGAGACGTGAAGGAGAGTTCTGTGAAGGTTCTAGAATGGTTTGAATGGAACCGTTCTGGGCAGAGACGTGAAGGAGAGTTCTGTGAAGGTTCTAGAATGGTTTGAATGGAACCGTTCTGGGCAGAGACGTGAAGGAGAGTTCTGTGAAAGTTCTAGAATGGTTTGAATGGAACCGTTCTGGGCAGAGACGTGAAGGAGAGTTCTGTGAAGGTTCTAGAATGGTTTGAATGGAACTGTTCTGGGCAGAGACGTGAGGGAGAGTTCTGTGAAGGTTCTAGAAAGGTTTGAATGGAACCGTTCTGGGCAGAGACGTGAAGGAGAGTTCTGTGAAGGTTCTAGAATGGTTTGAATGGAACCGTTCTGGGCAGAGACGTGAAGGACAGTATACTTCCTGATGAACTCTTGTCATTGTGTAAGTGAATACATCAATGTTATTCTCAGAGGCTACCCGGGAACATATGCCAGTCCACGTGATCAAAACAAGTATTTTTCGTGCAGAAGGTGGTTTAATTGTGGCACAGAATCAGACGTGTGTGTGTGTGTGTGTGAGCTTCTGTCTCAGGGGGAATTGTCAGGCTTGCGAGTTTCTAAACGGGGAAACAGTGAACGAGACAGCTGCAGTAGACACCAGAACCATTCTAGAACCTTCACAGAACTCTCCTACCGTCTCTGCCCAGAACGGTTCCATTCAAACCATTCTGGAACCTTCACAGAACTCTCCTACCATCTCTGCCCAGAACGGTTCCATTCAAACCATTCTGGAACCTTCACAGAACTCTCCTACCGTCTCTGCCCAGAACGGTTCCATTCAAACCATTCTAGAACCTTCACAGAACTCTCCTACCGTCTCTGCCCAGAACGGTTCCATTCAAACCATTCTGGAACCTTCACAGAACTCTCCTACCGTCTCTGCCCAGAACGGTTCCATTCAAATCACATCCAATCATCACAAAGTCTACTCTGATGCGTTTGCATCAGCTCAAATCAAATCAACGTTTAATCGTCATGCGTTTCAGATTCCATGGAACAACTCATTAAATAAGAATTAATTCTAAGTCCAAGATATTCAACCGACTTAATTCTTAGTCCAAGACATTCATCAGACTTAATTCTTAGTCCAAGATATTCAACCGACTTAATTCTTAGTCCAAGATATTCAACCGACTTAATTCTTAGTCCAAGACATTCATCAGACTTGTGGTGAAACACATTCCAAGATCAAAACTTTTCTTCATTCATTTTTTCATGTAGTTGAACCTTTACGAAAACCATAAATGTTTTTCTTTTCACTAGTAATCCAGTAGGAACATTGTAAAGAGATGTTCAATGGTTCAGGCCATGGCCATTTCATGTTACAGTAACGTTCAATGAAAAATGAATTGGTAAAATAAAGTGTTAGATTAAAAGTGACGTGATTAAAATGAGATGAGCAGACTGCACCCTGTGATCTAGCCACGAGACTGTGGTCTGAATGAACAGTCTGCACCCCGTAATCTAGCCACGAGACTGTAGTCTGAATGAACAGTCTGCATCCTGTGATCTAGCCACGAGACTGTAGTCTGAATGAACAGCCTGTACCCTGTGATCTAGCCACGAGACTGTGTAGTCTGAATGAACAGCCTGCACCCTGTGATCTAGCCACGAGACAGTGTAGTCTGAATGAACATCCTGCACCCTGTGATCTAGCCACGAGACTGTAGTCTGAATGAACAGCCTGTACCCCGTAATCTAGCCACGAAACTGTAGTGTGAATGAACAGACTGCACCCTGTGATCTAGCCACGAGACTGTGTAGTCTGAATGAACAGCCTGTACCCCGTAATCTAGCCACGAGACTGTAGTCTGAATGAACAGTCTGTACCCTGTGATCTAGCCAGGAGACTGTAGTCTGAATGAACAGCCTGCACCCTGTGATCTAGCCACGAGACTGTGTAGTCTGAATGAACAGCCTGCAAACCGTAATCTAGCCACGAGACTGTAGTCTAAATGAACAGCCTGCACCCTGTGATCTAGCCACGGGACTGTGTAGTCTGAATGAACAGCCTGCAAACCGTAATCTAGCCACGAGACTGTAGTCTGAATGAACAGCCTGTACCCTGTGATCTAGCCACGAGACTGTAGTGTGAATGAACAGACTGTACCCCGTAATCTAGCCACGAGACTGTAGTGTGAATGAACAGACTGTACCCTGTGATCTAGCCAAGAGACTGTATAGTCTGAATGAACAGTCTGCACCCTGTGATCTAGCCACGAGACTGTGTAGTCTGACTGAACAGCCTGTACCCCATAATCTAGCCACGAGAATGTAGTCTGAATGAACAGCCTACACCCTGTGATCTAGCCAGGAGACTGTAGTCTGAATGAACAGTCTGCACCCTGTGATCTAGCCACGAGACTGTGTAGTCCGAATGAACATCCTGCACCCTGTGATCTAGCCACGAGACTGTGTAGTCTGAATGAACAGCCTGCACCCTGTGATCTAGCCACGAGACTGTGTAGTCTGAATGAACAGCCTGCAAACCGTAATCTAGCCACGAGACTGTAGTCTGAATGAACAGCCTGCACCCTGTGATCTAGCCACGAGACTGTGTAGTCTGAATGAACAGCCTGCAAACCGTAATCTAGCCACGAGACTGTGTAGTCTGAATGAACAGCCTGTACCCTGTGATCTAGCCAGGAGACTGTAGTCTGAATGAACAGTCTGTACCCTGTGATCTAGCCACGAGACTGTGTAGTCTGAATGAACATCCTGCACCCTGTGATCTAGCCACGAGACTGTGTAGTCTGAATGAACAGTCTGTACCCTGTGATCTAGCCACGAGACTGTAGTCTGAATGAACAGCCTGCACCCTGTGATCTAGCCACGAGACTGTGTAGTCTGAATGAACATCCTGCACCCTGTGATCTAGCCACGAGACTGTAGTCTGAATGAACAGCCTGTACCCCGTTATCTAGCTACGAGACTGTAGTCTGAATGAACAGCCTGCACCCTGTGATCTAGCCACGAGACTGTAGTCTGAATGAACAGTCTGTACCCTGTAATCTAGCCACGAGACTGTAGTCTGAATGAACAGCCTGCAAACCGTAATCTAGCCACAAGACTGTGTAGTCTGAATGAACAGTCTGTACCCTGTGATCTAGCCACGAGACTGTAGTCTGAATGAGAATGAACAGTCTGTACCCTGTGACCTAGCCACGAGACTGTGTAGTCTGAATGAACAGCCTGTACCCCGTAATCTAGCCATGAGACAGTAGTCTGAATGAACAGTCTTTACCCTGTGATCTAGCCACGAGACTGTGTAGTCTGAATGAACAGACTGCACCCAATGATTAAAATTGTGTAGTCTGAATGAATAGCCTGTACCCTGTAATCTAGCCATGAGACTGTAGTCTGAATGAACAGCCTGTACCCCGTAATCTAGCCATGAGACTGTAGTCTGAATGAACAGCCTGTACCCCGTAACCTAGCCACGAGACTGTAGTCTGAATGAACAGCCTGTACCCTCTGTAATCTAGCCACGAGACTGTAGTCTGAATGAACAGTCTGCACCCTGTGATCTAGCCACGAGACTGTAGTCTGAATGAACAGTCTGTACCCTGTGATCTAGCCACAAGACTGTGTAGTCTGAATGAACATCCTGCACCCTGTGATCTAGCCACGAGACTGTAGTCTGAATGAACAGCCTGCACCCCAATGATTAAGATTGTGTAGTCTGAATGAACAGCCTGCATCCCATAATCTAGCCACGAGACTGTGTAGTCTGAATGAACAGCCTGTACCCCATAATCTAGCCACGAGACTGTGTAGTCTGAATGAACAGCCTGTACCCTGTGATCTAGCCACGAGACTGTAGTCTGAATGAACCGTCTATACCCCGTAATATAACCACGAGACTGTAGTCTGAATGAACAGTCTGTACCCTGTGATCTAGCCACGAGACTGTGTAGTCTGAATGAACAGTCTGTACCCCAATGATTAAGATTGTGTAGTCTGAATGAACAGCCTGCACCCTGTGATCTAGCCACGAGACTGTGTAGTCTGAATGAACAGACTGCACCCAATGATTAAAATTGTGTAGTCTGAATGAATAGCCTGTACCCTGTAATCTAGCCATGAGACTGTAGTCTGAATGAACAGCCTGTACCCCGTAATCTAGCCATGAGACTGTAGTCTGAATGAACAGCCTGTACCCCGTAACCTAGCCACGAGACTGTAGTCTGAATGAACAGCCTGTACCCTCTGTAATCTAGCCACGAGACTGTAGTCTGAATGAACAGTCTGCACCCTGTGATCTAGCCACGAGACTGTAGTCTGAATGAACAGTCTGTACCCTGTGATCTAGCCACAAGACTGTGTAGTCTGAATGAACATCCTGCACCCTGTGATCTAGCCACGAGACTGTAGTCTGAATGAACAGCCTGCACCCCAATGATTAAGATTGTGTAGTCTGAATGAACAGCCTGCATCCCATAATCTAGCCACGAGACTGTGTAGTCTGAATGAACAGCCTGTACCCCATAATCTAGCCACGAGACTGTGTAGTCTGAATGAACAGCCTGTACCCTGTGATCTAGCCACGAGACTGTAGTCTGAATGAACCGTCTATACCCCGTAATATAACCACGAGACTGTAGTCTGAATGAACAGTCTGTACCCTGTGATCTAGCCACGAGACTGTGTAGTCTGAATGAACAGTCTGTACCCCAATGATTAAGATTGTGTAGTCTGAATGAACAGCCTGCACCCTGTGATCTAGCCACGAGACTGTGTAGTGTGAATGAACAGCCTGCACCCCATAATCTAGCCACGAGACTGTGTAGTCTGAATGAACAGCCTGCACCCTGTGATCTAGCCACGAGACTGTGTAGTCTGACTGAACAGACTGTACCCCGTAATATAACCACGAGACTGTGTAGTCTGAATGAAAAGCATGCACCCCAATGATTAAAATTGTGTAGTCTGAATGAACAGCCTGCACCCCAATGATTAAAATTGTGTAGTCTGAATGAACAGCCTGCACCCTGTGATCTAGCCACGAGACTGTAGTATGAATGAACAGCCTGTACCCCGTAATCTAGCCATGAGACTGTAGTCTGAATGAACAGCCTGCAACCCGTAATCTAGCCACGAGACTGTAGTCTGAATGAACAGTCTGCACCCTGTGATCTAGCCACGAGACTGTGTAGTCTGAATGAACATCCTGCACCCCAATGATTAAGATTGTGTAGTCTGAATGAACAGCCTGCACCCCATAATCTAGCCACGAGACTGTGTAGTCTGAATGAACAGCCTGCACCCTGTAATCTAGCCAGGAGACTGTAGTCTGAATGAACAGCCTGCAACCCATAATCTAGCCACGAGACTGTAGTCTAAATGAACAGTCTGTACCCCGTAATCTAGCCACGAGACTGTAGTCTGAATGAACAGTTTTTACCCCGTAATCTAGCCACGAGACTGTGTAGTCTGAATGAACAGCCTGCACCCCATAATATAGCCACGAGACTGTGTAGTCTGAATGAACAGCCTGCATCCTGTGATCTAGCCACGAGACTGTGTAGTCTGAATGAACAGCCTGCACCCCATAATCTAGCCACGAGACTGTGTAGTCTGAATGAACAGCCTGCACCCTGTGATCTAGCCACGAGACTGTGTAGTCTGAATGAACAGCCTGTACCCCGTAATCTAGCCACGAGACTGTAGTCTGAATGAACAGTCTGTACCCCGTAATCTAGCCACGAGACTGTAGTCTGACTGAACAGTCTGTACCCTGTGATCTAGCCACGAGACTGTGTAGTCTGAATGAAGAGCCTGCACCCCAATGATTAAGATTGTGTAGTCTGAATGAACAGCCTGCACCCTGTGATCTAGCCACGAGACTGTGTAGTCTGAATGAACAGCCTGCACCCTGTGATCTAGCCACGAGACTGTGTAGTCTGACTGAACAGACTGTACCCCGTAATATAACCACGAGACTGTGTAGTCTGAATGAACAGCATGCACCCCAATGATTAAAATTGTGTAGTCTGAATGAACAGCCTGCACCCCAATGATTAAAATTGTGTAGTCTGAATGAACAGCCTGCACCCCAATGATTAAAATTGTGTAGTCTGAATGAACAGCCTGCACCCCATAATCTAGCCACGAGACTGTGTAGTCTGAATGAACAGTCTGCACCCTGTGATCTAGCCACGAGACTGTGTAGTCTGAATGAACAGCCTGCACCCCAATGATTAAGATTGTGTAGTCTGAATGAACAGCCTGCACCCTGTGATCTAGCCACGAGACTGTAGTCTGAATGAACAGCCTGTACCCTGTAATCTAGCCACGAGACTGTAGTCTGAATGAACAGTCTGTACGCCGTAATCTAGCCACGAGACTGTAGTCTGAATGAACAGCCTGTACCCCGTAATCTAGCTACGAGACTGTAGTCTGAATGAACAGCCTGCACCCTGTGATCTAGCCACGAGACTGTAGTCTGAATGAACAGTCTGTACCCTGTAATCTAGCCACGAGACTGTAGTCTGAATGAACAGCCTGCAAACCGTAGTCTAGCCACAAGACTGTGTAGTCTGAATGAACAGTCTGTACCCTGTGATCTAGCCACGAGACTGTAGTCTGAATGAACAGTCTGTACCCTGTGATCTAGCCACGAGACTGTGTAGTCTGAATGAACAGCCTGTACCCCATAATCTAGCCACGAGACAGTAGTCTGAATGAACAGTCTTTACCCTGTGATCTAGCCACGAGACTGTGTAGTCTGAATGAACAGACTGCACCCAATGATTAAAATTGTGTAGTCTGAATGAATAGCCTGTACCCTGTAATCTAGCCATGAGACTGTAGTCTGAATGAACAGCCTGTACCCCGTAATCTAGCCATGAGACTGTAGTCTGAATGAACAGCCTGTACCCCGTAACCTAGCCACGAGACTGTAGTCTGAATGAACAGCCTGTACCCTGTAATCTAGCCACGAGACTGTAGTCTGAATGAACAGTCTGCACCCTGTGATCTAGCCACGAGACTGTAGTCTGAATGAACATCCTGCACCCTGTGATCTAGCCACGAGACTGTAGTCTGAATGAACAGCCTGCACCCCAATGATTAAAGATTGTGTAGTCTGAATGAACAGCCTGCATCCCATAATCTAGCCACGAGACTGTGTAGTCTTAATGAACAGCCTGTACCCCATAATCTAGCCACGAGACTGTGTAGTCTGAATGAACAGCCTGTACCCTGTGATCTAGCCACGAGACTGTAGTCTGAATGAACAGTCTATACCCCGTAATATAACCACGAGACTGTAGTCTGAATGAACAGTCTGTACCCTGTGATCTAGCCACGAGACTGTGTAGTCTGAATGAACAGTCTGTACCCCAATGATTAAGATTGTGTAGTCTGAATGAACAGCCTGCACCCTGTGATCTAGCCACGAGACTGTGTAGTCTGAATGAACAGCCTGCACCCCATAATCTAGCCACGAGACTGTGTAGTCTGAATGAACAGCCTGCACCCTGTGATCTAGCCACGAGACTGTGTAGTCTGACTGAACAGACTGTACCCCGTAATATAACCACGAGACTGTGTAGTCTGAATGAAAAGCATGCACCCCAATGATTAAAATTGTGTAGTCTGAATGAACAGCCTGCACCCCAATGATTAAAATTGTGTAGTCTGAATGAACAGCCTGCACCCTGTGATCTAGCCACGAGACTGTAGTCTGAATGAACAGCCTGTACCCCGTAATCTAGCCACGAGACTGTAGTCTGAATGAACAGCCTGCAACCCGTAATCTAGCCACGAGACTGTAGTCTGAATGAACAGTCTGCACCCTGTGATCTAGCCACGAGACTGTGTAGTCTGAATGAACATCCTGCACCCCAATGATTAAGATTGTGTAGTCTGAATGAACAGCCTGCACCCCATAATCTAGCCACGAGACTGTGTAGTCTGAATGAACAGCCTGCACCCTGTAATCTAGCCAGGAGACTGTAGTCTGAATGAACAGCCTGCAACCCATAATCTAGCCACGAGACTGTAGTCTAAATGAACAGTCTGTACCCGTAATCTCAGCCACGAGACTGTAGTCTGAATGAACAGTTTTTACCCCGTAATCTAGCCACGAGACTGTGTAGTCTGAATGAACAGCCTGCACCCCATAATATAGCCACGAGACTGTGTAGTCTGAATGAACAGCCTGCATCCTGTGATCTAGCCACGAGACTGTGTAGTCTGAATGAACAGCCTGCACCCCATAATCTAGCCACGAGAATGTGTAGTCTGAATGAACAGCCTGCACCCTGTGATCTAGCCACGAGACTGTGTAGTCTGAATGAACAGCCTGTACCCCGTAATCTAGCCACGAGACTGTAGTCTGAATGAACAGTCTGTACCCCGTAATCTAGCCACGAGACTGTAGTCTGACTGAACAGACTGTACCCCGTAATCTAGCCACGAGACTGTAGTCTGAATGAACAGCCTGCACCCTGTAATCTAGCCACGAGACTGTAGTCTGAATGAACAGTCTGTACCCTGTGATCTAGCCACGAGACTGTGTAGTCTGAATGAAGAGCCTGCACCCCAATGATTAAGATTGTGTAGTCTGAATGAACAGCCTGCACCCTGTGATCTAGCCACGAGACTGTGTAGTCTGAATGAACAGCCTGCACCCTGTGATCTAGCCACGAGACTGTGTAGTCTGACTGAACAGACTGTACCCCGTAATATAACCACGAGACTGTGTAGTCTGAATGAACAGCATGCACCCCAATGATTAAAATTGTGTCGTCTGAATGAACAGCCTGCACCCCAATGATTAAAATTGTGTAGTCTGAATGAACAGCCTGCACCCCATAATCTAGCCACGAGACTGTGTAGTCTGAATGAACAGTCTGCACCCTGTGATCTAGCCACGAGACTGTGTAGTCTGAATGAACAGCCTGCACCCCAATGATTAAGATTGTGTAGTCTGAATGAACAGCCTGCACCCTGTGATCTAGCCACGAGACTGTAGTCTGAATGAACAGCCTGTACCCTGTAATCTAGCCACGAGACTGTAGTCTGAATGAACAGTCTGTACGCCGTAATCTAGCCACGAGACTGTGTAGTCTGAATGAACAGCCTGCACCCTGTGATCTAGCCACGAGACTGTGTAGTCAGAATGAACAGCCTGCACCCCATAATCTAGCCACGAGACTGTGTAGTCTGAATGAACAGCCTGCATCCTGTGATCTAGCCACGAGACTGTGTAGTCTGAATGAACAGTCTGTACCGCGTAATCTAGCCACGAGACTGTGTAGTCTGAATGAACAGTCTGCACCCTGTGATCTAGCCACGAGACTGTAGTTTGAATGAACATCCTGCACCCTGTGATCTAGCCACGAGACTGTAGTCTGAATGAACAGCCTGCACCCTGTGATCTAGCCACGAGACTGTGTAGTCTGAATGAACATCCTGCACCCTGTGATCTAGCCACGAGACTGTAGTCTGAATGAACAGCCTGTACCCCAATGATTAAGATTGTGTAGTCTGAATGAACAGCCTGCACCCCATAATCTAGCCACGAGACTGTAGTCTGAATGAACAGTCTGTACCCCGTAATCTAGCCACGAGACTGTAGTCTGAATGAACAGCCTGCACCCTGTGATCTAGCCACGAGACTGTAGTCTGAATGAACAGCCTGCACCCCATAATCTAGCCACGAGACTGTAGTCTGAATGAACAGCCTGCACCCCATAATATAGCCAGGAGACTGTAGTCTGAATGAACAGGCTGTACCCCGTAATCTAGCCACGAGACTGTAGTCTGAATGAACAGCCTGTACCCTGTAATCTAGCCACGAGACTGTAGTCTGAATGAACAGTCTTTACCCTGTGATCTAGCCACGAGACTGTGTAGTCTGAATGAACAGACTGCACCCAATGATTAAAATTGTGTAGTCTGAATGAATAGCCTGTACCCTGTAATCTAGCCATGAGACTGTAGTCTGAATGAACAGCCTGTACCCCGTAATCTAGCCATGAGACTGTAGTCTGAATGAACAGCCTGTACCCCGTAACCTAGCCACGAGACTGTAGTCTGAATGAACAGCCTGTACCCTGTAATCTAGCCACGAGACTGTAGTCTGAATGAACAGTCTGCACCCTGTGATCTAGCCACGAGACTGTAGTCTGAATGAACAGTCTGTACCCTGTGATCTAGCCACAAGACTGTGTAGTCTGAATGAACATCCTGCACCCTGTGATCTAGCCACGAGACTGTAGTCTGAATGAACAGCCTGCACCCCAATGATTAAGATTGTGTAGTCTGAATGAACAGCCTGCATCCCATAATCTAGCCACGAGACTGTGTAGTCTGAATGAACAGCCTGTACCCCATAATCTAGCCACGAGACTGTGTAGTCTGAATGAACAGCCTGTACCCTGTGATCTAGCCACGAGACTGTAGTCTGAATGAACAGTCTATACCCCGTAATATAACCACGAGACTGTAGTCTGAATGAACAGTCTGTACCCTGTGATCTAGCCACGAGACTGTGTAGTCTGAATGAACAGTCTGTACCCCAATGATTAAGATTGTGTAGTCTGAATGAACAGCCTGCACCCTGTGATCTAGCCACGAGACTGTGTAGTCTGAATGAACAGCCTGCACCCCATAATCTAGCCACGAGACTGTGTAGTCTGAATGAACAGCCTGCACCCTGTGATCTAGCCACGAGACTGTGTAGTCTGACTGAACAGACTGTACCCTGTAATATAACCACGAGACTGTGTAGTCTGAATGAAAAGCATGCACCCCAATGATTAAAATTGTGTAGTCTGAATGAACAGCCTGCACCCCAATGATTAAAATTGTGTAGTCTGAATGAACAGCCTGCACCCTGTGATCTAGCCACGAGACTGTAGTCTGAATGAACAGCCTGCACCCTGTGATCTAGCCACGAGACTGTGTAGTCTGAATGAACAGCCTGCACCCTGTAATCTAGCCAGGAGACTGTAGTCTGAATGAACAGCCTGCAACCCATAATCTAGCCACGAGACTGTGTAGTCTGAATGAACAGTCTGCACCCTGTGATCTAGCCACGAGACTGTGTAGTCTGAATGAACAGCCTGCACCCCAATGATTAAGATTGTGTAGTCTGAATGAACAGCCTGCACCCTGTGATCTAGCCACGAGACTGTAGTCTGAATGAACAGCCTGTACCCTGTAATCTAGCCACGAGACTGTAGTCTGAATGAACAGTCTGTACGCCGTAATCTAGCCACGAGACTGTGTAGTCTGAATGAACAGCCTGCACCCTGTGATCTAGCCACGAGACTGTGTAGTCTGAATGAACAGCCTGCACCCCATAATCTAGCCACGAGACTGTGTAGTCTGAATGAACAGCCTGCATCCTGTGATCTAGCCACGAGACTGTGTAGTCTGAATGAACAGCCTGCACACCATAATCTAGCCACGAGACTGTAGTCTGAATGAACAGTCTGTACCCCGTAATCTAGCCACGAGACTGTAGTCTGACTGAACAGACTGTACCCCGTAATCTAGCCACGAGACTGTAGTCTGAATGAACAGCCTGCACCCTGTAATCTAGCCACGAGACTGTAGTCTGAATGAACAGTCTGTACCCCGTAATCTAGCCACGAGACTGTGTAGTCTGAATGAACAGTCTGCACCCTGTGATCTAGCCACGAGACTGTAGTTTGAATGAACAGCCTGTACCCCGTAATCTAGCCACGAGACTGTGTAGTCTGAATGAACATCCTGCACCCTGTGATCTAGCCACGAGACTGTAGTCTGAATGAACAGCCTGCACCCTGTGATCTAGCCACGAGACTGTGTAGTCTGAATGAACATCCTGCACCCTGTGATCTAGCCACGAGACTGTAGTCTGAATGAACAGCCTGTACCCCATAATCTAGCCAGGAGACTGTGTAGTCTGAATGAAGAGACTGTACCCCGTAATCTAGCCACGAGACTGTGGTCTGAATGAACAGCCTGCACCCCAATGATTAAGATTGTGTAGTCTGAATGAACAGCCTGCACCCCATAATCTCTAGTCTGAATGAACAGCCTGCAACCTGTGACTGTAGTCTGAATGAACAGTCTGTACCCGTAATCTAGCCACGAGACTGTAGTCTGAATGAACAGCCTGCACCCTGTGATCTAGCCAGGAGACTGTAGTCTGAATGAACAATGTCTGAGTGAACATCCTGTACCCCGTAATCAGCCACAAGACTGTGTAGTCTGAATGAACAGCCTGCACCCTGTGATCTAGCCACGAGACTGTGTAGTCTGAATGAACATCCTGCACCCTGTGATCTAGCCACGAGACTGTAGTCTGAATGAACAGTCTGTACCCCATAATCTAGCCACGAGACTGTGTAGTCTGAATGAACAGCCTGCACCCTGTGATCTAGCCAGGAGACTGTAGTCTGAATGAACAGCCTGCACCCTGTGATCTAGCCACGAGACTGTGTAGTCTGAGTGAACATCCTGTACCCCGTAATCTAGCCACAAGACTGTGTAGTCTGAATGAACAGCCTGCACCCTGTGATCTAGCCACGAGACTGTGTAGTCTGAATGAACATCCTGCACCCTGTGATCTAGCCACGAGACTGTGTAGTCTGAATGAACAGCCTGCACCCCAATGATTAAAATTGTGTAGTCTGAATGAACAGCTTGCACCCTGTGATCTAGCCAGGAGACTGTAGTCTGAATGAACAGTCTGTACCCCATAATCTAGCTACGAGAATGTAGTCTGAATGAACAGGCACGTAATCTAGACGAGACTGTAGTCTGAATGAACAGCCTGCACCCCATAATCTAGCCACGAGACTGTGTAGTCTGAATGAACAGCCTGCACCCTGTGATCTAGCCACGAGACTGTGTAGTCTGACAGAACAGACTGTACCCCGTAATATAACCACGAGACTGTGTAGTCTGAATGAACAGCCTGTACCCTGTGATCTAGCCACGAGACTGTGTAGTCTGAATGAACAGCCTGCACCCCAATGATTAAAATTGTGTAGTCTGAATGAACAGCCTGCACCCCATAATCTAGCCACGAGACTGTGTAGTCTGAATGAACAGCCTGCACCCCAATGATTAAGATTGTGTAGTCTGAATGAACAGCCTGCACCCTGTGATCTAGCCACGAGACTGTAGTCTGAATGAACAGCCTGTACCCCGTAATCTAGCCACGAGACTGTGTAGTCTGAATGAACAGCCTGCAACCCGTAATCTAGCCACGAGACTGTGTAGTCTGAATGAACAGCCTGCAACCCGTAATCTAGCCACGAGACTGTGTAGTCTGAATGAACAGCCTGCAACCCGTAATCTAGCCACGAGACTGTGTAGTCTGAATGAACAGCCTGTACCCCGTAATCTAGCCATGAGACCGTGTAGTCTGAATGAACAGCCTGCACCCTGTGATCTAGCTACGAGACTGTAGTCTGAATGAACAGCCTGCACCCTGTGATCTAGCCACGAGACTGTGTAGTCTGAATGAACATCCTGCACCCTGTGATCTAGCCACGAGACTGTAGTCTGAATGAACAGCCTGTACCCCGTAATCTAGCCATGAGACTGTGTAGTCTGAATGAACATCCTGTACCCCGTAATCTAGCCACAAGACTGTGTAGTCTGAATGAACAGCCTGCACCCTGTGATCTAGCCACGAGACTGTGTAGTCTGAATGAACATCCTGCACCCTGTGATCTAGCCACGAGACTGTAGTCTGAATGAACAGTCTGTACGCCGTAATCTAGCCACGAGACTGTGTAGTCTGAATGAACAGCCTGCACCCTGTGATCTAGCCACGAGACTGTGTAGTCTGAATGAACAGCCTGCACTCCATAATCTAGCCACGAGACTGTGTAGTCTGAATGAACAGCCTGCATCCTGTGATCTAGCCACGAGACTGTGTAGTCTGAATGAACAGCCTGCACCCTGTGATCTAGCCACGAGACTGTAGTCTGAATGAACAGCCTGTACCCCAATGATTAAGATTGTGTAGTCTGAATGAACAGCCTGCACCCCATAATCTAGCCACGAGACTGTAGTCTGAATGAACAGTCTGTACCCCGTAATCTAGCCACGAGACTGTAGTCTGAATGAACAGCCTGCACCCTGTGATCTAGCCACGAGACTGTGTAGTCTGAATGAACAGCCTGCACCCCATAATCTAGCCACGAGACTGTGTAGTCTGAATGAACAGCCTGCACCCTGTGATCTAGCCACGAGACTGTGTAGTCTGAATGAACAGCCTGTACCCCGTAATCTAGCCACGAGACTGTAGTCTGAATGAACAGTCTGTACCCCGTAATCTAGCCACGAGACAGTCTGACTGAACAGACTGCCCTGTAATCTAGCCACGAGACTGTAGTCTGAATGAACAGCCTGCACCCTGTAATCTAGCCACGAGACTGTAGTCTGAATGAACAGTCTGTACCGCGTAATCTAGCCACGAGACTGTGTAGTCTGAATGAACAGTCTGCACCCTGTGATCTAGCCACGAGACTGTAGTTTGAATGAACAGCCTGTACCCCGTAATCTAGCCACGAGACTGTGTAGTCTGAATGAACATCCTGCACCCTGTGATCTAGCCACGAGACTGTAGTCTGAATGAACAGCCTGCACCCTGTGATCTAGCCACGAGACTGTGTAGTCTGAATGAACATCCTGCACCCTGTGATCTAGCCACGAGACTGTAGTCTGAATGAACAGCCTGTACCCCAATGATTAAGATTGTGTAGTCTGAATGAACAGCCTGCACCCCATAATCTAGCCACGAGAGACTGAATGAACAGTCTGAATAGCCACGAGAAGTCTGAATGAACAGCCTGCACCCTGTGATATAGCCACGAGACTGTAGTCTGAATGAACAGCCTGCACCCCATAATCTAGCCACGAGACTGTAGTCTGAATGAACAGCCTGCACCCCATAATATAGCCAGGAGACTGTAGTCTGAATGAACAGTCTGTACCCCGTAATGAGACTGTAGTCTGAATGAACAGCCTGTACCCTGTAATCTAGCCACGAGACTGTAGTCTGAATGAACAGTCTGTACCCCGTAATCTAGCCACGAGACTGTGTAGTCTGAATGAACAGCCTGCACCCTGTGATCTAGCCACGAGACTGTGTAGTCTGAATGAACAGCCTGCACCCCATAATCTAGCCACGAGACTGTGTAGTCTGAATGAACAGCCTGCACCCCAATGATTAAAATTGTGTAGTCTGAATGAACAGCTTGCACCCTGTGATCTAGCCAGGAGACTGTAGTCTGAATGAACAGTCTGTACCCCATAATCTAGCTACGAGAATGTAGTCTGAATGAACAGGCTGTACCCCGTAATCTAGCCACGAGACTGTAGTCTGAATGAACAGCCTGCACCCCATAATCTAGCCACGAGACTGTGTAGTCTGAATGAACAGCCTGCACCCTGTGATCTAGCCACGAGACTGTGTAGTCTGACAGAACAGACTGTACCCCGTAATATAACCACGAGACTGTGTAGTCTGAATGAACAGCCTGTACCCTGTGATCTAGCCACGAGACTGTGTAGTCTGAATGAACAGCCTGCACCCCAATGATTAAAATTGTGTAGTCTGAATGAACAGCCTGCACCCCATAATCTAGCCACGAGACTGTGTAGTCTGAATGAACAGCCTGCACCCCAATGATTAAGATTGTGTAGTCTGAATGAACAGCCTGCACCCTGTGATCTAGCCACGAGACTGTAGTCTGAGACGAGACTGTGTAGTCTGAATGAACAGCCTGCAACCCGTAATCTAGCCACGAGACTGTGTAGTCTGAATGAACAGCCTGCAACCCGTAATCTAGCCACGAGACTGTGTAGTCTGAATGAACAGCCTGCAACCCGTAATCTAGCCACGAGACTGTGTAGTCTGAATGAACAGCCTGTACCCCGTAATCTAGCCATGAGACTGTGTAGTCTGAATGAACAGCCTGCACCCTGTGATCTAGCTACGAGACTGTAGTCTGAATGAACAGCCTGCACCCTGTGATCTAGCCACGAGACTGTGTAGTCTGAATGAACATCCTGCACCCTGTGATCTAGCCACGAGACTGTAGTCTGAATGAACAGCCTGTACCCTGTAATCTAGCCATGAGACTGTGTAGTCTGAATGAACATCCTGTACCCGTAATCTAGCCACAAGACTGTGTAGTCTGAATGAACAGCCTGCACCCTGTGATCTAGCCACGAGACTGTGTAGTCTGAATGAACATCCTGCACCCTGTGATCTAGCCACGAGACTGTAGTCTGAATGAACAGTCAGCCGTAATCTAGCCACGAGACTGTGTAGTCTGAATGAACAGCCTGCACCCTGTGATCTAGCCACGAGACTGTGTAGTCTGAATGAACAGCCTGCACTCCATAATCTAGCCACGAGACTGTGTAGTCTGAATGAACAGCCTGCATCCTGTGATCTAGCCACGAGACTGTGTAGTCTGAATGAACAGCCTGCACCCTGTGATCTAGCCACGAGACTGTAGTCTGAATGAACAGCCTGTACCCCAATGATTAAGATTGTGTAGTCTGAATGAACAGCCTGCACCCCATAATCTAGCCACGAGACTGTAGTCTGAATGAACAGTCTGTACCCCGTAATCTAGCCACGAGACTGTAGTCTGAATGAACAGCCTGCACCCTGTGATCTAGCCACGAGACTGTGTAGTCTGAATGAACAGCCTGCACCCCATAATCTAGCCACGAGACTGTGTAGTCTGAATGAACAGCCTGCACCCTGTGATCTAGCCACGAGACTGTGTAGTCTGAATGAACAGCCTGTACCCCGTAATCTAGCCACGAGACTGTAGTCTGAATGAACAGTCTGTACCCCGTAATCTAGCCACGAGACTGTAGTCTGACTGAACAGACTGTACCCCGTAATCTAGCCACGAGACTGTAGTCTGAATGAACAGCCTGCACCCTGTAATCTAGCCACGAGACTGTAGTCTGAATGAACAGTCTGTACCGCGTAATCTAGCCACGAGACTGTGTAGTCTGAATGAACAGTCTGCACCCTGTGATCTAGCCACGAGACTGTAGTTTGAATGAACAGCCTGTACCCCGTAATCTAGCCACGAGACTGTGTAGTCTGAATGAACATCCTGCACCCTGTGATCTAGCCACGAGACTGTAGTCTGAATGAACAGCCTGCACCCTGTGATCTAGCCACGAGACTGTGTAGTCTGAATGAACATCCTGCACCCTGTGATCTAGCCACGAGACTGTAGTCTGAATGAACAGCCTGTACCCCAATGATTAAGATTGTGTAGTCTGAATGAACAGCCTGCACCCCATAATCTAGCCACGAGACTGTAGTCTGAATGAACAGTCTGTACCCCGTAATCTAGCCACGAGACTGTAGTCTGAATGAACAGCCTGCACCCTGTGATATAGCCACGAGACTGTAGTCTGAATGAACAGCCTGCACCCCATAATCTAGCCACGAGACTGTAGTCTGAATGAACAGCCTGCACCCCATAATATAGCCAGGAGACTGTAGTCTGAATGAACAGTCTGTACCCCGTAATCTAGCCACGAGACTGTAGTCTGAATGAACAGTACCCTGTAATCTAGCCCGAGACTGTAGTCTGAATGAACAACCCCGTAATAGCCACGAGACTGTGTAGTCTGAATGAACAGCCTGCACCCTGTGATCTAGCCACGAGACTGTGTAGTCTGAATGAACAGCCTGCACCCCATAATCTAGCCACGAGACTGTGTAGTCTGAATGAACAGCCTGCATCCTGTGATCTAGCCACGAGACTGTGTAGTCTGAATGAACAGCCTGCACCCCATAATCTAGCCACGAGACTGTGTAGTCTGAATGAACATCCTGCACCCTGTGATCTAGCCACGAGACTGTAGTCTGAATGAACAGCCTGTACCCCGTAATCTAGCCATGAGACTGTGTAGTCTGAATGAACATCCTGTACCCCGTAATCTAGCCACAAGACTGTGTAGTCTGAATGAACAGCCTGCACCCTGTGATCTAGCCACGAGACTGTGTAGTCTGAATGAACATCCTGCACCCTGTGATCTAGCCACGAGACTGTAGTCTGAATGAACAGTCTGCACCCTGTGATCTAGCCACGAGACTGTGTAGTCTGAATGAACAGCCTGCACCCTGTGATCTAGCCACGAGACTGTGTAGTCTGAATGAACAGCCTGCACCCCATAATCTAGCCACGAGACTGTGTAGTCTGAATGAACAGCCTGCACCCCTGTGATCTAGCCACGAGACTGTGTAGTCTGAATGAACAGCCTGCACCCTGATCTAGCCCGAGACTGTAGTCTGAATGAACAGCCTGTACCCCAATGATTAAGATGTGTAGTCTGAATGAACAGCCTGCACCCCATAATCTAGCCACGAGACTGTAGTCTGAATGAACAGCCTGTACCCCGTAATCTAGCCACGAGACTGTAGTCTGAATGAACAGCCTGCACCCTGTGATCTAGCCACGAGACTGTGTAGTCTGAATGAACAGCCTGCACCCCATAATCTAGCCACGAGACTGTGTAGTCTGAATGAACAGCCTGCACCCTGTGATCTAGCCACGAGACTGTGTAGTCTGAATGAACAGCCTGTACCCCGTAATCTAGCCACGAGACTGTAGTCTGAATGAACAGTACCCCTAGCCACGAGACTGTAGTCTGACTGAACAGACTGTACCCCGTAATCTAGCCACGAGACTGACTGAATGAACAGCCTGCACCCTGTAATCTAGCCACGAGACTGTAGTCTGAATGAACAGTCTGTACCGCGTAATCTAGCCACGAGACTGTGTAGTCTGAATGAACAGTCTGCACCCTGTGATCTAGCCACGAGACTGTAGTTTGAATGAACAGCCTGTACCCCGTAATCTAGCCACGAGACTGTGTAGTCTGAATGAACATCCTGCACCCTGTGATCTAGCCACGAGACTGTAGTCTGAATGAACAGCCTGCACCCTGTGATCTAGCCACGAGACTGTGTAGTCTGAATGAACATCCTGCACCCTGTGATCTAGCCACGAGACTGTAGTCTGAATGAACAGCCTGTACCCCAATGATTAAGATTGTGTAGTCTGAATGAACAGCCTGCACCCCATAATCTAGCCACGAGACTGTAGTCTGAATGAACAGTCTGTACCCCGTAATCTAGCCACGAGACTGTAGTCTGAATGAACAGCCTGCACCCTGTGATATAGCCACGAGACTGTAGTCTGAATGAACAGCCTGCACCCCATAATCTAGCCACGAGACTGTAGTCTGAATGAACAGCCTGCACCCCATAATATAGCCAGGAGACTGTAGTCTGAATGAACAGTCTGTACCCCGTAATCTAGCCACGAGACTGTAGTCTGAATGAACAGCCTGTACCCTGTAATCTAGCCACGAGACTGTAGTCTGAATGAACAGTCTGTACCCCGTAATCTAGCCACGAGACTGTGTAGTCTGAATGAACAGCCTGCACCCTGTGATCTAGCCACGAGACTGTGTAGTCTGAATGAACAGCCTGCACCCCATAATCTAGCCACGAGACTGTGTAGTCTGAATGAACAGCCTGCATCCTGTGATCTAGCCACGAGACTGTGTAGTCTGAATGAACAGCCTGCACCCCATAATCTAGCCACGAGACTGTGTAGTCTGAATGAACAGCCTGCACCCTGTGATCTAGCCACGAGACTGTGTAGTCTGAATGAACAGTCTGCACCCTGTGATCTAGCCACGAGACTGTAGTTTGAATGAACAGCCTGTACCCCGTAATCTAGCCACGAGACTGTGTAGTCTGAATGAACATCCTGCACCCTGTGATCTAGCCACGAGACTGTAGTCTGAATGAACAGCCTGCACCCTGTGATCTAGCCACGAGACTGTGTAGTCTGAATGAACATCCTGCACCCAGTGATCTAGCCACGAGACTGTAGTCTGAATGAACAGCCTGTACCCCAATGATTAAGATTGTGTAGTCTGACTGAACAGCCTGCACCCCATAATCTGGCCACGAGACTGTAGTCTGAATGAACAGTCTGTACCCCGTAATCTAGCCACGAGACTGTAGTCTGAATGAACAGCCTGCACCCTGTGATCTAGCCACGAGACTGTAGTCTGAATGAACAGCCTGCACCCCATAATCTAGCCACGAGACTGTAGTCTGAATGAACAGCCTGCACCCCATAATATAGCCAGGAGACTGTGTAGTCTGAATGAAGAGACTGTACCCCGTAATCTAGCCACGAGACTGTAGTCTGAATGAACAGACTGTACCCCGTAATATAACCACGAGACTGTAGTCTGAATGAACAGCCTGTACCCCATAATCTAGCCAGGAGACTGTGTAGTCTGAATGAAGAGACTGTACCCCGTAATCTAGCCACGAGACTGTGGTCTGAATGAACAGCCTGCACCCCAATGATTAAGATTGTGTAGTCTGAATGAACAGCCTGCACCCCATAATCTAGCCACGAGACTGTGTAGTCTGAATGAACAGCCTGCACCCTGTGATCTAGCCACGAGACTGTAGTCTGAATGAACAGTCTGTACCCCATAATCTAGCCACGAGACTGTGTAGTCTGAATGAACAGTCTGCACCCTGTGATCTAGCCACGAGACTGTGTAGTCTGAATGAACAGTCTGTACCCCGTAATCTAGCCACGAGACTGTAGTCTGAATGAACAGCCTGCACCCTGTGATCTAGCCAGGAGACTGTAGTCTGAATGAACAGTCTGTACCCCGTAATCTAGCCACGAGACTGTGTAGTCTGAGTGAACATCCTGTACCCCGTAATCTAGCCACAAGACTGTGTAGTCTGAATGAACAGCCTGCACCCTGTGATCTAGCCACGAGACTGTGTAGTCTGAATGAACATCCTGCACCCTGTGATCTAGCCACGAGACTGTGTAGTCTGAATGAACAGTCTGTACCCCATAATCTAGCCACGAGACTGTGTAGTCTGAATGAACAGCCTGCACCCTGTGATCTAGCCAGGAGACTGTAGTCTGAATGAACAGCCTGCACCCTGTGATCTAGCCACGAGACTGTGTAGTCTGAGTGAACATCCTGTACCCCGTAATCTAGCCACAAGACTGTGTAGTCTGAATGAACAGCCTGCACCCTGTGATCTAGCCACGAGACTGTGTAGTCTGAATGAACATCCTGCACCCTGTGATCTAGCCACGAGACTGTGTAGTCTGAATGAACAGCCTGCACCCCAATGATTAAAATTGTGTAGTCTGAATGAACAGCTTGCACCCTGTGATCTAGCCAGGAGACTGTAGTCTGAATGAACAGTCTGTACCCCATAATCTAGCTACGAGAATGTAGTCTGAATGAACAGGCTGTACCCCGTAATCTAGCCACGAGACTGTAGTCTGAATGAACAGCCTGCACCCCATAATCTAGCCACGAGACTGTGTAGTCTGAATGAACAGCCTGCACCCTGTGATCTAGCCACGAGACTGTGTAGTCTGAATGAACATCCTGCACCCTGTGATCTAGCCACGAGACTGTAGTCTGAATGAACAGCCTGCACCCCAATGATTAAAATTGTGTAGTCTGAATGAACAGCTTGCACCCTGTGATCTAGCCAGGAGACTGTAGTCTGAATGAACAGTCTGTACCCCATAATCTAGCTACGAGAATGTAGTCTGAATGAACAGGCTGTACCCCGTAATCTAGCCACGAGACTGTAGTCTGAAAGAACAGCCTGCACCCCATAATCTAGCCACGAGACTGTGTAGTCTGAATGAACAGCCTGCACCCTGTGATCTAGCCACGAGACTGTGTAGTCTGACTGAACAGACTGTACCCCGTAATATAACCACGAGACTGTGTAGTCTGAATGAACAGCCTGTACCCTGTGATCTAGCCACGAGACTGTGTAGTCTGAATGAACAGCCTGCAACCCAATGATTAAAATTGTGTAGTCTGAATGAACAGCCTGCACCCCATAATCTAGCCACGAGACTGTGTAGTCTGAATGAACAGCCTGCACCCCAATGATTAAGATTGTGTAGTCTGAATGAACAGCCTGCACCCTGTGATCTAGCCACGAGACTGTAGTCTGAATGAACAGCCTGTACCCCGTAATCTAGCCACGAGACTGTGTAGTCTGAATGAACAGCCTGCAACCCGTAATCTAGCCACGAGACTGTGTAGTCTGAATGAACAGCCTGCAACCCGTAATCTAGCCACGAGACTGTGTAGTCTGAATGAACAGCCTGTACCCCGTAATCTAGCCATGAGACTGTGTAGTCTGAATGAACAGCCTGCATGCACCCTGTGATCTAGCCACGAGACTGTAGTCTGAATGAACAGCCTGCACCCTGTGATCTAGCCACGAGACTGTGTAGTCTGAGTGAACATCCAGTACCCCGTAATCTAGCCACAAGACTGTGTAGTCTGAATGAACAGCCTGCACCCTGTGATCTAGCCACGAGACTGTGTAGTCTGAATGAACATCCTGCACCCTGTGATCTAGCCACGAGACTGTGTAGTCTGAATGAACAGCCTGCACCCCAATGATTAAGATTGTGTAGTCTGAATGAACAGCCTGCACCCTGTGATCTAGCCAGGAGACTGTAGTCTGAATGAACAGTCTGTACCCCATAATCTAGCTACGAGAATGTAGTCTGAATGAACAGCCTGTACCCCGTAATCTAGCCACGAGACTGTAGTCTGAATGAACAGCCTGCACCCTGTGATCTAGCCAGGAGACTGTAGTCTGAATGAACAGTCTGTATCCTGTGATCTAGCCACGAGACTGTGTAGTCTGAGTGAACAGCCTGCACCCTGTGATCTAGCCACGAGACTGTGTAGTCTGAATGAACAGCCTGTACCCCGTAATCTAGCCACAAGACTGTGTAGTCTGAATGAACAGCCTGCACCCTGTGATCTAGCCACGAGACTGTAGTCTGAATGAACAGCCTGTACCCTGTGATCTAGCCACGAGACTGTGTAGTCTGAGTGAACAGCCTGCACCCTGTGATCTAGCCACGAGACTGTGTAGTCTGAATGAACAGCCTGTACCCTGTGATCTAGCCACGAGACTGTGTAGTCTGAGTGAACATCCTGTACCCCGTAATCTAGCCACAAGACTGTGTAGTCTGAATGAACAGCCTGCACCCTGTGATCTAGCCACGAGACTGTGTAGTCTGAATGAACATCCTGCACCCTGTGATCTAGCCACGAGACTGTGTAGTCTGAATGAACAGCCTGCACCCCAATGATTAAGATTGTGTAGTCTGAATGAACAGCTTGCACCCTGTGATCTAGCCAGGAGACTGTAGTCTGAATGAACAGTCTGTACCCCATAATCTAGCTACGAGAATGTAGTCTGAATGAACAGGCTGTACCCCGTAATCTAGCCACGAGGCTGTAGTCTGAATGAACAGCCTGCACCCCATAATCTAGCCACGAGACTGTGTAGTCTGAATGAACAGCCTGCACCCTGTGATCTAGCCACGAGAAGTCTCTGAACAGACTGTACCCCGTAATAAAACCACGAGACTGTGTAGTCTGAATGAACAGCCTGTACCCTGTGATCTAGCCACGAGACTGTGTAGTCTGAATGAACAGCCTGCACCCCAATGATTAAAATTGTGTAGTCTGAGTGAACAGCCTGCACCCCATAATCTAGCCACGAGACTGTGTAGTCTGAATGAACAGCCTGCACCCCAATGATTAAGATTGTGTAGTCTGAATGAACAGCCTGCACCCTGTGATCTAGCCAGGAGACTGTAGTCTGAATGAACAGTCTGTACCCCATAATCTAGCTACGAGAATGTAGTCTGAATGAACAGCCTGTACCCCGTAATCTAGCCACGAGACTGTAGTCTGAATGAACAGCCTGCACCCTGTGATCTAGCCAGGAGACTGTAGTCTGAATGAACAGTCTGTATCCTGTGATCTAGCCACGAGACTGTGTAGTCTGAGTGAACAGCCTGCACCCTGTGATCTAGCCACGAGACTGTGTAGTCTGAATGAACAGCCTGTACCCCGTAATCTAGCCACAAGACTGTGTAGTCTGAATGAACAGCCTGCACCCTGTGATCTAGCCACGAGACTGTAGTCTGAATGAACAGCCTGTACCCTGTGATCTAGCCACGAGACTGTGTAGTCTGAGTGAACAGCCTGCACCCTGTGATCTAGCCACGAGACTGTGTAGTCTGAATGAACAGTCTGTACCCTGTAATCTAGCCACGAGACTGTAGTCTGAATGAACAGCCTGCACCCCATAATCTAGCCACGAGACTGTAGTCTGAATGAACAGCCTGCACCCTGTGATCTAGCCACGAGACTGTGTAGTCTGAATGAACAGCCTGTACCCTGTGATCTAGCCACGAGACTGTGTAGTCTGAATGAACAGCCTGCACCCCGTAATCTAGCCACGAGACTGTAACTACAGACTACAGCCACTGACTACAGAGTACCACCACTGACTACAGACATTGACTACAGACACCATCACAGACTACAGACACCACCACTGACTACAGACACCATCACGGACTACAGACATTGACTACAGACACCATCACAGACTACAGACACCACCACTGACTACAGACACAACCACGGACTACAGACATTGACTAGAGACACCATCACAGACTACAGACACAACCACTGACTACAGACACCACCACGGACTACAGACACCACCACGGACTACAGACACCATCACAGACTACAGACACCATCACAGACTACAGACACCATCACAGACTACAGACACCATCACAGACACCATCACAGACTACAGACACCACCACTGACTACAGACACCACCACTGACTACAGACACCACCACTGACTACAGACACCACCACTGACTACAGACACCACCACTGACAACCACTGACTACAGACACCACCACTGACTACAGACACCACCACTGACTACAGACACCACCACAGGCTACAGACACCACCACTGACTACAGACACCACCACTGACTACAGACATTGACTACAGACACCACCACTGACTACAGACACCACCACTGACTACAGACATTGACTACAGACACCACCACAGACTACAGACACCACCACTGACTACAGACACCACCACAGACTACAGACACCACCACAGACTACAGACACCACCACGGACTACAGACACCACCACTGACTACAGACACCACCACTGACTACAGACACCACCACTGACTACAGACACCACCACTGACAACCACAGACTACAGACACCACCACAGACTACAGACACCACCACAGACTACAGACACCACCACAGACTACAGACACCACCACAGACTACAGACACCACAGACAACCACAGACTACAGACACCACCACAGACTACAGACACCACCACTGACAACCACAGACTACAGACACCACCACAGACTACAGACACCACCACAGACTACAGACACCACCACTGACAACCAGAGACTACAGACACCACCACTGACTACAGACACCACCACAGACTACAGACACCACCACAGACTACAGACACCACCACAGACAACCACAGACTACAGACACCACCACAGACTACAGACACCACCACAGACTACAGACACCACCACAGACTACAGACACCACCACTGACAACCACAGACTACAGACACCACCACAGACTACAGACACCACCACTGACTACAGACACCACCACAGACTACAGACACCACCACTGACAACCACTGACTACAGACACCACCACAGACTACAGACACCACCACTGACAACCACTGACTACAGTCATTGACTACAGACACCACCACTGACTACAGACACCACCACAGACTACAGACACCACCATTGACAACCACTGACTACAGACACAACCACTGACTACAGACACCACCACTGACTACAGACACCACCACTGACTACAGACACCACCACGGACTACAGACACCACCACTGACTACAGACTACAGACTACAGCCACTGACTACAGACTACAGCCACTGACTACAGACTACAGCCACTGACTACAGACACCACCACAGACTACAGACACCACCACTGACTACAGACACCACCACTGACTACAGACTACACCACTAACTACAGACACCACCACTGACTACAGACTACACCACTAACTACAGACACCACCACTGACTACAGACACCACCACTGACTACAGACACCACCACTGACTACAGACACCACCACGGACAGACACCACCACAGACTACAGACACCACCACAGACTACAGACACCACCACTGACAACCACTGACTACAGACACCACCACGGACTACAGACACCACCACTGACTACAGACACCACCACGGACTAC